>NC_086454.1:216114538-216288974 GCF_028390025.1 Pseudophryne corroboree | reverse complement strand
TGGACGGGCTGCCGAGTGCCGACACAGAGGTAGCCACAGCCGTGAACTACCGCACTGTACTGTGTCTGCTGCTAATATATAGACTGGTTGATAAAGAGATAGTATACTCGTAACTAGTATGTATGTATAAAGAAAGAAAAAAAAAACCACGGTTAGGTGGTATATACAATTATGGACGGGCTGCCGAGTGCCGACACAGAGGTAGCCACAGCCGTGAACTACCGCACTGTACTGTGTCTGCTGCTAATATAGACTGGTTGATAAAGAGATAGTATACTACTAATATTATATATACTGGTGGTCAGGTCACTGGTCACTAGTCACACTGGCAGTGGCACTCCTGCAGCAAAAGTGTGCACTGTTTAATTTTAATATAATATTATGTACTCCTGGCTCCTGCTATAACCTATAACTGGCACTGCAGTAGTGCTCCCCAGTCTCCCCCACAATTATAAGCTGTGTGAGCTGAGCAGTCAGACAGATATATAATATATATAGATGATGCAGCACACTGGCCTGAGCCTGAGCAGTGCACACAGATATGGTATGTGACTGACTGAGTCACTGTGTGTATCGCTTTTTTCAGGCAGAGAACGGATATATTAAATAAACTGCACTGTGTGTCTGGTGGTCACTCACTATATAATATATTATGTACTCCTGGCTCCTGCTATAACCTATAACTGGCACTGCAGTAGTGCTCCCCAGTCTCCCCCACAATTATAAGCTGTGTGAGCTGAGCAGTCAGACAGATATATATAATATTATATATAGATAATAGATGATGCAGCACACTGGCCTGAGCCTGAGCAGTGCACACAGATATGGTATGTGACTGAGTCACTGTGTGCTGTGTATCGCTTTTTTCAGGCAGAGAACGGATTATAAAGTAAACTGCACTGTCCTCACTAGTAAACTCTCTCCACTCAGTCTCTACACTTCTACAGTAACAGTACTCCTCCTAGTCAGCTCCAGTAAATCTCTCTCAGTCTCTTATAATCTAAATGGAGAGGACGCCAGCCACGTCCTCTCCCTATCAATCTCAATGCACGTGTGAAAATGGCGGCGACGCGCGGCTCCTTATATAGAATCCGAGTCTCGCGATAGAATCCGAGCCTCGCGAGAATCCGACAGCGTCATGATGACGTTCGGGCGCGCTTGGGTTAACCGAGCAAGGCGGGAAGATCCGAGTCGCTCGGACCCGTGAAAAAAAACATGAAGTTCTGGCGGGTTCGGATTCAGAGAAACCGAACCCGCTCATCTCTAGGACAAATGAGAGGCCTTCAAGGAGTTATGGGTAACGGCAGCTGCAAAAACAGAACACAAACAAACACACACACAGAGGACTGGGCTAAGTACACATTTACAATATAAAAACTAGAGTGGACACCGAAGAGGCAGGGAGGGGTTTTGGGGGATACTCACCGGAAAGGAGACTGAAAGAATCCCTCAGCTTCATCCTCCTTCCAGCAGCAATGAGGTAGAGAGTCCATGTCACTGCCAGGATGAAAAGTTCACTGGAGCGAGGGACAGGTAAGTGTGGGGTCAAATGAGAGGCCTTCAAGGAGTCATGGGTAACGGCAGCTGCAAAAACAGAACGAAAACAAACAAACACAGAGAACTGGGCTAAGTACACATTTACAACATAACAACTAGCATGGACGCCGAAGAGGCGGGAAGGAGTTTTGGGGGATACTCACCTAAAGGAGACTGAAGGGATCCCTTAGCTTCATCCTCCTTCCAGCAGTAATGAGGTGGAGAGGCCATGTCACTGCCAGGATGAAAGGTTCAATGGAGCCAGGGACAGGTAAGTGTGGGGACAAATGAGAGGCCTTCAAGGAGTCATGGATAACGGCAGCTGCAAAAACAGAAGGGAGACACACACACACAGAGGACTGGGCTAATTACACATTTACAACATAACAACTAGCATAGACACCGAAGAGGCAGGGAGTTTTTTGCGGGATACTCACCATAAAGGAGACTGAAGGGATCCTCAGCTTCATCCTCCTACAAGCAATAATGAGGTGGAGAGACCATGTCACTGGTGGAATGAAAGGTTCACTGGAGCCAGGGACAGGTAAGTGTGGGGACAAATGAGAGGCCTTCAAGGAGTACAGCAGCTGCATAAACAGAAGGGAGACACACACACGGAGGGCTAAGCTAAGTACACATTTACAACATAACAACTAGCGTGGACACCGAAGATGAAGTGTGGGGTTTTGGGGGATACTCACCGGAAAGGATCCCTAAGCTTCATCCTCCTTCCAGCAGTAATGAGGTGGAGAGGTCATGTCACTGCTGGGATGAAAGGTTCAGTAGAGCCAGGGACAGGTATGTGTGGGGACAAATGAGAGGCCTTTAAGGAGTCATGGGTAATGGCAGCTGCAAAAACAGAACGCAAACACACAGACACACAGAGGACTGGGCTAAGTACACATTTACAACAGAACATCTAGAGTAGACACCAAAGAGGCAGGGAGAGGTTTTGGGGGATACTCACGGAAAGGAGATTGAAGGGATCCCTTAGCTTCATCCTCCTTCCAGCAGCAATGAGGTGGAGAGACAATGTCACTGCTGGGATGAAAGATTCACTGGAGCCAGGGACAGGTAAGTGTGGGGACAAATGAGAGCCCTTCAAGGAGTCATGGGTAACGGAAGCTACAAAAACAGAAGGGAGACACACACACAGAGGACTGGGCTAAGTACACATTTACAACATAACTAGCATGGACGTCGAAGAGGCAGGAAGGGGTTTTGGGGGATACTCACCGGAAAGGAGACTGAAGGGATCCCTTAGCTTCATCCTCCTTCCAGCAGTAATGAGGTGGAGAGTCCATGTTACTGCTGGGATGAACGGTTCACTGGAGCCAGGGACAGGTAAGTGTGGGGACAAATGAGAGCCCTTCAAGGAGTCATGGGTAACGGAAGCTACAAAAACAGAAGGGAGACACACACACAGAGGACTAAGCTAAGTACACATTTACAACATAACAGCAAGCGTGGACACCGAAGAGGCAGGAAGGGGTTTTTGGGGATACTCACCAGAAAGGAGACTGAAGGGATCCCTTAGCTTCATCCTCCTTCCAGCAGTAATGAGGTGGAGAGGCCATGTCACTGCCAGGATGAAAGGTTCACTGGAGCCAGGGACAGGTAAGTGTGGGGACAAATGAGAGGCCTTCAAGGAGTCATGGATAACGGCAGCTGCAAAAACAGAACGCAAACACACACACACACACATACACACACACACACACACATACACACACACACACACACACACACACACACACACACACACACACACACACACACAGAGGACTGGGCTAAGTACATATTTACAATATAAGAACTAGAGTGGACACCGAAGAGGCGGGGAGGGGTTTTGGGGGATACTCACCAGAAAGGAGACTGAAAGGATCCCTCAGCTTCATCCTCCTTCCAACAGCAATGAGATGGAGAGACCATTTCACTGCCAGGATGAAAGGTTCACTGGAGCCAGGGACAGATAAGTGTGGGGACAAATGAGAGGCCTTCAAGGAGTCATGGGTAACGGAAGCTTCAAAAGCAGAAGGGAGACACACACACAGAGGACTGGGCTAAGTACACATTTACAACATAACTAGCATGGACGTCGAAGAGGCAGGAAGGGGTTTTGGGGGATACTCACGGGAAAGGAGACTGAAGGGTTCCCTTAGCTTCATCCTCCTTCCAGCAGTAATGAGGTGGAGAGTCCATGTCACTGCTGGGATGAACGGTTCACTGGAGCCAGGGACAGGTAAGTGTGGGGACAAATGAGAGGCCTTCAAGGAGTCATGTGTACAGTAGCTGCATAAACAGAAGGGAAACACACACAGAGAGGACTAAGCTAAGTACACATTTACAACATAACAGCAAGTGTGGACACCGAAGAGGCAGGAAGGGGTTTTTGGGGATACTCACCAGAAAGGAGACTGAAGGGATCCCTTAGCTTCATCTTCCTTCCAGCAGTAATGAGGTGGAGAGGCCATGTCACTGCCAGGATGAAAGGTTCACTGGAGCCAGGGACAGGTAAGTGTGGGGACAAATGAGAGGCCTTCAAGGAGTCATGGGTAACGGCAGCTGCAAAAACAGAACGAAAACACACAAACCCAGAGAACTGGGCTAAGTACACATTTACAACATAACAACTAGCATGGACGCCGAAGAGGCGGGAAGGAGTTTTGGGGGATACTCACCTAAAGGAGACTGAAGGGATCCCTTAGCTTCATCCTCCTTCCAGCAGTAATGAGGTGGAGAGGCCATGTCACTGCCAGGATGAAAGGTTCACTGGAGCCAGGGACAGGTAAGTGTGGGGACAAATGAGAGGCCTTCAAGGAGTCATGGATAACGGCAGCTGCAAAAACAGAAGGGAGACACACACACACACACACACACACACACACACACACACACACACACACAGAGGACTGGGCTAATTACACATTTACAACATAACAACTAGCATAGACACCGAAGAGGCAGGGAGTTTTTTGCGGGATACTCACCATAAAGGAGACTGAAGGGATCTCTCAGCTTCATCCTCCTACAAGCAATAATGAGGTGGAGAGACCATGTCACTGGTGGAATGAAAGGTTCACCGGAGCCAGGGACAGGTAAGTGTGGAGACAAATGAGAGGCCTTCAAGGAGTACAGCAGCTGCATAAACAGAAGGGAGACACACACACGGAGGGCTAAGCTAAGTACACATTTACAACATAACAACTAGCGTGGACACCGAAGATGAAGTGTGGGGTTTTGGGGGATACTCACCGGAAAGGATCCCTCAGCTTCATCCTCCTTCCAGCAGTAATGAGGTGGAGAGGTCATGTCACTGCTGAGATGAAAGGTTCAGTGGAGCCAGGGACAGGTATGTGTGGGGACAAATGAGAGGCCTTCAAGGAGTCATGGGTAATGGCAGCTGCAAAAACAGAACGCAAACACACAGACACACAGAGGACTGGGCTAAGTACACATTTACAACATAACAACTAGAGTAGACACCAAAGAGGCAGGGAGAGGTTTTGGGGGATACTCACGGAAAGGAGATTTAAGGGATCCCTTAGCTTCATCCTCCTTCCAGCAGCAATGAGGTGGAGAGACAATGTCACTGCTGGGATGAAAGATTCATTGGAGCCAGGGACAGGTAAGTGTGGGGACAAATGAGAGGCCTTCAAGGAGTCATGGGTAACGGAAGCTTCAAAAACAGAAGGGAGACACACACACAGAGGACTGGGCTAAGTACACATTTACAACATAACTAGCATGGACGTCGAAGAGGCAGGAAGGGGTTTTAGGGGATACTCACGGGAAAGGAGACTGAAGGGTTCCCTTAGCTTCATCCTCCTTCCAGCAGTAATGAGGTGGAGAGTCCATGTCACTGCTGGGATGAACGGTTCACTGGAGCCAGGGACAGGTAAGTGTGGGGACAAATGAGAGGCCTTCAAGGAGTCATGTGTACAGTAGCTGCATAAACAGAAGGGAAACACACACAGAGAGGACTAAGCTAAGTACACATTTACAACATAACAGCAAGCGTGGACACCGAAGAGGCAGGAAGGGGTTTTTGGGGATACTCACCAGAAAGGAGACTGAAGGGATCCCTTAGCTTCATCCTCCTTCCAGCAGTAATGAGGTGGAGAGTCCATGTCACTGCTGGGATGAACGGTTCACTGGAGCCAGGGACAGGTAAGTGTGGGGACAAATGAGAGGCCTTCAAGGAGTCATGTGTACAGTAGCTGCATAAACAGAAGGGAAACACACACAGAGAGGACTAAGCTAAGTACACATTTACAACATAACAACTAGCATGGACGCCGAAGAGGCGTGAAGGAGTTTTGGGGGATACTCACCTAAAGGAGACTGAAGGGATCCCTTTGCTTCATCCTCCTTCCAGCAGTAATGAGGTGGAGAGGCCATGTCACTGCCAGGATGAAAGGTTCACTGGAGCCAGGGACAGGTAAGTGTGGGGACAAATGAGAGGCCTTCAAGGAGACATGGATAACGGCAGCTGCAAAAACAGAAGGGAGACACACACACACAGAGGACTGGGCTAATTACACATTTACAACATAACAACTAGCATAGACACCGAAGAGGCAGGGAGTTTTTTGCGGGATACTCACCATAAAGGAGACTGAAGGGATCTCTCAGCTTCATCCTCCTACAAGCAATAATGAGGTGGAGAGACCATGTCACTGGTGGAATGAAAGGTTCACCGGAGCCAGGGACAGGTAAGTGTGGAGACAAATGAGAGGCCTTCAAGGAGTACAGCAGCTGCATAAACAGAAGGGAGACACACACACGGAGGGCTAAGCTAAGTACACATTTACAACATAACAACTAGCGTGGACACCGAAGATGAAGTGTGGGGTTTTGGGGGATACTCACCGGAAAGGATCCCTCAGCTTCATCCTCCTTCCAGCAGTAATGAGGTGGAGAGGTCATGTCACTGCTGAGATGAAAGGTTCAGTGGAGCCAGGGACAGGTATGTGTGGGGACAAATGAGAGGCCTTCAAGGAGTCATGGGTAATGGCAGCTGCAAAAACAGAACGCAAACACACAGACACACAGAGGACTGGGCTAAGTACACATTTACAACATAACAACTAGAGTAGACACCAAAGAGGCAGGGAGAGGTTTTGGGGGATACTCACGGAAAGGAGATTTAAGGGATCCCTTAGCTTCATCCTCCTTCCAGCAGCAATGAGGTGGAGAGACAATGTCACTGCTGGGATGAAAGATTCATTGGAGCCAGGGACAGGTAAGTGTGGGGACAAATGAGAGGCCTTCAAGGAGTCATGGGTATTGGCAGCTGCAAAAACAGAACGCTAAAACACACACACACTCACAGAGGACTGGGCTAAGTACACATTTACAATATAAAAACTAGAGTGGACACCGAAGAGGCAGGGAGGGGTTTTGGGGGATACTCACCAGAAAGGAGACTGAAAGGATCCCGCAGCTTCACCCTCCTTCCAGCAGTAATGAGTTGGAGAGACCATGTCACTGCCAGGATGAAAGTTTCACTGGAGCCAGTGACAGGTAACTGTGGGGACAAATGAGAGACCTTCAAGGAGTCATGGGTAACGGAATCTGCAAAAACAGAAGGGAGACACACACACACAGAGGACTGGGCTAAGTACACATTTACAACATAAAAACTAGCGTGGGTACCAAAGAGGAAGGGGGGGGGGGGGGTTGGGGGATACTCACGGAAAGGAGATTGAAGGGATCCCTTTGCTTCATCCTCCTTACAGCAGTAATGAGGTGGAGAGGCCATGTCACTGCCGGGATGAAAGGTTCACTGGAGCCAGGGACAGGTAAGTGTGGGGACAAATGACAGGCCTTCAAGGAGTCATGGGTAACAGCAGCTGCAAAAACAGAAGGAAGACACACACACACAAAGGACTGGGCTAACTACACATTTACAACATAACAACTAGCGTGGACACCGAAGAGGCAGGGAGGGGTTTTGGGGGATACTCGCCGGAAAGGAGACTGAAGGGATCCCTCATCTTCATCCTCCTTCCAGCAGTAATGAGGTGGAGAGACCATGAACGTGCCTGGATGAAAGATTCACTGGAGCCAGTGACAGGTAACTGTGGGGACAAATGAGAGACCTTCAAGGAGTCATGGGTAACGGAATCTGCAAAAACAGAAGGGAGACGCACACACACAGAGGACTGGGCTAAGTACACATTTACAACATAACAACTAGCGTGGGTACCAAAGAGGAAGGGGGGGGGGGGGTTGGGGGATACTCACGGAAAGGAGATTGAAGGGATCCCTTTGCTTCATCCTCCTTCCAGCAGTAATGAGGTGGAGAGGCCATGTCACTGCCGGGATGAAAGGTTCACTGGAGCCAGGGACAGGTAAGTGTGGGGACAAATGACAGGCCTTCAAGGAGTCATGGGTAACTGCAGCTGCAAAAACAGAACGCAAACACACACAAACAGAGGACTGGGCTAAGTACACATTTACAACATAACAACTAGCATGAACGCCGAAGAGGCAGTAAGGGGATTTGGGGGATACTCACTGGAAAGGACACTGAAGGGATCTCTCAGCTTCATCCTCCTTCAAGCAATAATGAGGTGGAGAGACCATGTCACTGGTGGGATGAAAGGTTCACTGGAGCCAGGGACAGGTAAGTGTGGGGACAAATGAGAGGCCTTCAAGGAGTCATGGGTTCAGCAGCTGCATAAACAGAAGGAAGACACACACACAGAGGACTAAGCTAATTACACATTTACAACATAACAACAAGCGTGGACACTGAAGAAGAATGGAGAGGTTTTGGGGGTTATTCACTGGAAAGGAGACTGAAGGGATCCCTCAGCTTCGTCCTCCTTCCAGCAGTAATGAGGTGGAGAGGCCATGTCACTGCCGGGATGAAAGGTTCACTGGAGCCAGGGACAGGTATGTGTGTGGACAAATGAGAGGCCTTCAAGGAGTCATGGGTAATGGCAGCTGCAAAAACTGAACGCAAACACACAAACACAGAGGACTGGGCTAAGTACACATTTACAACATAACAACTAGCGTGGACACCGAAGAGGCATGGTGGGGTTTTGGGGGATACTCACTGGAAAGGAGACTTAAAGGATCCCTTAGCTTCATCCTCCTTCCAGCAGTAATGAGGTGGAAAGGCCATGTCACTGCCGGGATGAAAGGTTCACTGGAGCCAGGGTCCGGTAAGTGTGGGGACAAATGAGAGGCCTTCAAGGAGTCATGGGTTCAGCAGCTGCATAAACAGAAGGAAGACACACACACACACACACACACACACACACACACACACACACACACACAGGACTAAGCTAATTACACATTTACAACATACCAACAAGCGTGGACACTGAAGAAGAATGGAGAGGTTTTGGGGGATATTCACTGGAAAGGAGACTGAAGGGATCCCTCAGCTTCATCCTCCTTCCAGCAGTAATGAGGTGGAGAGTCCATGTCACTGCTGGGATGAACGGTTCACTGGAGCCAGGGACAGGTAAGTGTGGGGACAAATGAGAGGCCTTCAAGGAGTCATGTGTACACTACAGTAGCTGCATAAACAGAAGGGAAACACACACAGAGAGGACTAAGCTAAGTACACATTTACAACATAACAACTAGCATGGACGCCGAAGAGGCGGGAAGGAGTTTTGGGGTATACTCACCTAAAGGAGACTGAAGGGATCCCTTAGCTTCATCCTCCTTCCAGCAGTAATGAGGTGGAGAGGCCATGTCACTGCCAGGATGAAAGGTTCACTGGAGCCAGGGACAGGTAAGTGTGGGGACAAATGAGAGGCCTTCAAGGAGACATGGATAACGGCAGCTGCAAAAACAGAAGGGAGACACACACACACAGAGGACTGGGCTAATTACACATTTACAACATAACAACTAGCATAGACACCGAAGAGGCAGGGAGTTTTTTGCGGGATACTCACCATAAAGGAGACTGAAGGGATCTCTCAGCTTCATCCTCCTACAAGCAATAATGAGGTGGAGAGACCATGTCACTGGTGGAATGAAAGGTTCACTGGAGCCAGGGACAGGTAAGTGTGGGGACAAATGAGAGGCCTTCAAGGAGTACAGCAGCTGCATAAACAGAAGGGAGACACACACACGGGGGGCTAAGCTAAGTACATATTTACAACATAACAACTAGCGTGGACAACGAAGATGAAGTGTGGGGTTTTGGGGGATACTCACCGGAAAGGATCCCTCAGCTTCATCCTCCTTCCAGCAGTAATGAGGTGGAGAGGTCATGTCACTGCTGAGATGAAAGGTTCAGTGGAGCCAGGGACAGGTATGTGTGGGGACAAATGAGAGGCCTTCAAGGAGTCATGGGTAATGGCAGCTGCAAAAACAGAACGCAAACACACAGACACACAGAGGACTGGGCTAAGTACACATTTACAACATAACAACTAGAGTAGACACCAAAGAGGCAGGGAGAGGTTTTGGGGGATACTCACCTAAAGGAGACTGAAGGGATCCCTTAGCTTCATCCTCCTTCCAGCAGTAATGAGGTGGAGAGGCCATGTCACTGCCAGGATGAAAGGTTCACTGGAGCCAGGGACAGGTAAGTGTGGGGACAAATGAGAGGCCTTCAAGGAGTCATGGATAACGGCAGCTGCAAAAACAGAAGGGAGACACACACACACACAGAGGACTGGGCTAATTACACATTTACAACATAACAACTAGCATAGACACCGAAGAGGCAGGGAGTTTTTTGCGGGATACTCACCATAAAGGACACTGAAGGGATCTCTCAGCTTCATCCTCCTACAAGCAATAATGAGGTGGAGAGACCATGTCACTGGTGGAATGAAAGGTTCACAGGAGCCAGGGACAGGTAAGTGTGGGGACAAATGAGAGGCCTTCAAGGAGTACAGCAGCTGCATAAACAGAAGGGAGACACAGACACGGAGGGCTAAGCTAAGTACACATTTACAACATAACAACTAGCGTGGACACCGAAGATGAAGTGTGGGGTTTTGGGGGATACTCACCGGAAAGGATCCCTTAGCTTCATCCTCCTTCCAGCAGTAATGAGGTGGAGAGGTTATGTCACTGCTGGGATGAAAGGTTCAGTGGAGCCAGGGACAGGTATGTGTGGGGACAAATGAGAGGCCTTCAAGGAGTCATGGGTAATGGCAGCTGCAAAAACAGAACGCAAACACACAGACACACAGAGGACTGGGCTAAGTACATATTTACAATATAAGAAGAACTAGAGTGGACACCGAAGAGGCAGGGAGGGGTTTTGGGGGATACTCACCAGAAAGGAGACTGAAAGGATCCCTCAGCTTCATCCTCCTTCCAACAGCAATGAGATGGAGAGACCATTTCACTGCCAGGATGAAAGGTTCACTGGAGCCAGGGACAGATAAGTGTGGGGACAAATGAGAGGCCTTCAAGGAGTCATGGGTAACGGAAGCTTCAAAAACAGAAGGGAGACACACACACAGAGGACTGGGCTAAGTACACATTTACAACATAACTAGCATGGACGTCGAAGAGGCAGGAAGGGGTTTTGGGGGATACTCACGGGAAAGGAGACTGAAGGGTTCCCTTAGCTTCATCCTCCTTCCAGCAGTAATGAGGTGGAGAGTCCATGTCACTGCTGGGATGAACGGTTCACTGGAGCCAGGGACAGGTAAGTGTGGGGACAAATGAGAGGCCTTCAAGGAGTCATGTGTACAGTAGCTGCATAAACAGAAGGGAAACACACACAGAGAGGACTAAGCTAAGTACACATTTACAACATAACAGCAAGCGTGGACACCGAAGAGGCAGGAAGGGGTTTTTGGGGATACTCACCAGAAAGGAGACTGAAGGGATCCCTTAGCTTCATCTTCCTTCCAGCAGTAATGAGGTGGAGAGTCCATGTCACTGCTGGGATGAACGGTTCACTGGAGCCAGGGACAGGTAAGTGTGGGGACAAATGAGAGGCCTTCAAGGAGTCATGTGTACAGTAGAGATGAGCGGGTTCGGTTTCTTTGAATCCGAACCCGCACGAACTTCACTTTTTTTTCCACGGGTCCGAGCGACTCGGATCTTCCCGCCTTGCTCGGTTAACCCGAGCGCGCCCGAACGTCATCATGACGCTGTCGGATTCTCGCGAGGCTCGGATTCTATCGCGAGACTCGGATTCTATATAAGGAGCCGCGCGTCGCCGCCATTTTCACTCGTGCATTGAGATTGATAGGGAGAGGACGTGTCTGGCGTCCTCTCCATTAGAATAGAGATAGATAGATTAGATAGAGAGAGATTGTGCAGAGTCGCAGACAGAGTTAGTTTACCACAGTCAGTGACCAGTGCAGTTGCTAGTTAACTTTTATTTAATATAATATATCCGTTCACTTCTCTCTGCTATATCCGTTCTCTGCCTGAAAAAAAAAACGATACACTGCACAGTCAGTCACACAGTGTGACTCAGTCTGTGTGCACTCAGCTCAGCCCAGTGTGCTGCACAGTCATCAATGTATAAATTAAAAGCTTATAATTAATTGTGGGGGAGACTGGGGAGCACTGCAGGTTGTTAGCAGGAGCCAGGAGTACAATTATATTAATTAACAGTGCACACTTTTGCTGCAGGAGTGGTGACCAGTGCCTGACCACCAGTATAGTATTGTTGTATACTACTAATATCTCTTTAAATATCAACCAGTCTATATTAGCAGCAGACACAGTACAGTGCGGTAGTTCACGGCTGTGGCTACCTCTGTGTCGGCACACGGCAGGCAGTCCGTCCGACCAGAATTGTATTATTTATTATTATATACCTACCACCTAACCGTGGTTTTTTTTTCATTCTTTATACCGTCATAGTGTCATCCTAATTGTTACGAGTATACTACTATCTCTTTATCAACCAGTGTACAGTGCGGTAGTTCACGGCTGTGGCTACCTCTGTGTCGGCACACGGCAGGCAGTCCGTCCGACCAGAATTGTATTATTTATTATTATATACCTACCACCTAACCGTGGTTTTTTTTTCATTCTTTATACCGTCATAGTGTCATCCTAATTGTTACGAGTATACTACTATCTCTTTATCAACCAGTGTACAGTGCGGTAGTTCACGGCTGTGGCTACCTCTGTGTCGGCACACGGCAGGCAGTCCGTCCGACCAGAATTGTATTATTTATTATTATATACCTACCACCTAACCGTGGTTTTTTTTTCATTCTTTATACCGTCATAGTGTCATCCTAATTGTTACGAGTATACTACTATCTCTTTATCAACCAGTGTACAGTGCGGTAGTTCACGGCTGTGGCTACCTCTGTGTCGGCACACGGCAGGCAGTCCGTCCGACCAGAATTGTATTATTTATTATTATATACCTACCACCTAACCGTGGTTTTTTTTTCATTCTTTATACCGTCATAGTGTCATCCTAATTGTTACGAGTATACTACTATCTCTTTATCAACCAGTGTACAGTGCGGTAGTTCACGGCTGTGGCTACCTCTGTGTCGGCACACGGCAGGCAGTCCGTCCGACCAGAATTGTATTATTTATTATTATATACCTACCACCTAACCGTGGTTTTTTTTTCATTCTTTATACCGTCATAGTGTCATCCTAATTGTTACGAGTATACTACTATCTCTTTATCAACCAGTGTACAGTGCGGTAGTTCACGGCTGTGGCTACCTCTGTGTCGGCAGTCGGCAGGCAGTCCGTCCATCCATAATTGTATTATTATTATAATATATACCACCTAACCGTGGTTTTTTTTTCATTCTTTATACCGTCGTCATAGTGTCATACTAGTTGTTACGAGTATACTACTATCTCTTTATCAACCAGTGTACAGTGCGGTAGTTCACGGCTGTGGCTACCTCTGTGTCGGCAGTCGGCAGGCAGTCCGTCCATCCATAATTGTATTATTATTATAATATATACCACCTAACCGTGGTTTTTTTTTCATTCTTTATACCGTCGTCATAGTGTCATACTAGTTGTTACGAGTATACTACTATCTCTTTATCAACCAGTGTACAGTGCGGTAGTTCACGGCTGTGGCTACCTCTGTGTCGGCAGTCGGCAGGCAGTCCGTCCATCCATAATTGTATTATTATTATAATATATACCACCTAACCGTGGTTTTTTTTTCATTCTTTATACCGTCGTCATAGTGTCATACTAGTTGTTACGAGTATACTACTATCTCTTTATCAACCAGTGTACAGTGCGGTAGTTCACGGCTGTGGCTACCTCTGTGTCGGCAGTCGGCAGGCAGTCCGTCCATCCATAATTGTATTATTATTATAATATATACCACCTAACCGTGGTTTTTTTATACCACCTAACCGTGGCAGTCCGTCCATAATTGTATACTAGTATCCAATCCATCCATCTCCATTGTTTACCTGAGGTGCCTTTTAGTTCTGCCTATAAAATATGGAGAACAAAAAAGTTGAGGTTCCAAAATTAGGGAAAGATCAAGATCCACTTCCACCTCGTGCTGAAGCTGCTGCCACTAGTCATGGCCGAGACGATGAAATGCCAGCAACGTCGTCTGCCAAGGCCGATGCCCAATGTCATAGTACAGAGCATGTCAAATCCAAAACACCAAATATCAGTAAAAAGCCTCTTTTTTTCTTTGCGTCATGTGCTGTTTGGGGAGGGTTTTTTGGAAGGGACATCCTGCGTGACACTGCAGTGCCTCTCCTAGATGGGCCCGGTGTTTGTGTCGGCCACTAGGGTGGCTAATCTTACTCACACAGCTACCTCATTGCGCCTCTTTTTTTCTTTGCGTCATGTGCTGTTTGGGGAGGGTTTTTTGGAAGGGACATCCTGCGTGACACTGCAGTGCCACTCCTAGATGGGCCCGGTGTTTGTGTCGGCCACTAGGGTCGCTTATCTTACTCACACAGCGACCTCGGTGCAAATTTTAGGACTAAAAATAATATTGTGAGGTGTGAGGTATTCAGAATAGACTGAAAATGAGTGTAAATTATGGTTTTTGAGGTTAATAATACTTTGGGATCAAAATGACCCCCAAATTCTATGATTTAAGCTGTTTTTTAGTGTTTTTGGAAAAAAACACCCGAATCCAAAACACACCCGAATCCGACAAAAATAATTCGGTGAGGTTTTGCCAAAACGCGTTCGAACCCAAAACACGGCCGCGGAACCGAACCCAAAACCAAAACACAAAACCCGAAAAATTTCAGGCGCTCATCTCTAGTGTACAGTAGCTGCATAAACAGAAGGGAAACACACACAGAGAGGACTAAGCTAAGTACACATTTACAACATAACAACTAGCATGGACGCCGAAGAGGCGTGAAGGAGTTTTGGGGGATACTCACCTAAAGGAGACTGAAGGGATCCCTTTGCTTCATCCTCCTTCCAGCAGTAATGAGGTGGAGAGGCCATGTCACTGCCAGGATGAAAGGTTCACTGGAGCCAGGGACAGGTAAGTGTGGGGACAAATGAGAGGCCTTCAAGGAGACATGGATAACGGCAGCTGCAAAAACAGAAGGGAGACACACACACACAGAGGACTGGGCTAATTACACATTTACAACATAACAACTAGCATAGACACCGAAGAGGCAGGGAGTTTTTTGCGGGATACTCACCATAAAGGAGACTGAAGGGATCTCTCAGCTTCATCCTCCTACAAGCAATAATGAGGTGGAGAGACCATGTCACTGGTGGAATGAAAGGTTCACCGGAGCCAGGGACAGGTAAGTGTGGAGACAAATGAGAGGCCTTCAAGGAGTACAGCAGCTGCATAAACAGAAGGGAGACACACACACGGAGGGCTAAGCTAAGTACACATTTACAACATAACAACTAGCGTGGACACCGAAGATGAAGTGTGGGGTTTTGGGGGATACTCACCGGAAAGGATCCCTCAGCTTCATCCTCCTTCCAGCAGTAATGAGGTGGAGAGGTCATGTCACTGCTGAGATGAAAGGTTCAGTGGAGCCAGGGACAGGTATGTGTGGGGACAAATGAGAGGCCTTCAAGGAGTCATGGGTAATGGCAGCTGCAAAAACAGAACGCAAACACACAGACACACAGAGGACTGGGCTAAGTACACATTTACAACATAACAACTAGAGTAGACACCAAAGAGGCAGGGAGAGGTTTTGGGGGATACTCACGGAAAGGAGATTTAAGGGATCCCTTAGCTTCATCCTCCTTCCAGCAGCAATGAGGTGGAGAGACAATGTCACTGCTGGGATGAAAGATTCATTGGAGCCAGGGACAGGTAAGTGTGGGGACAAATGAGAGGCCTTCAAGGAGTCATGGGTATTGGCAGCTGCAAAAACAGAACGCTAAAACACACACACACTCACAGAGGACTGGGCTAAGTACACATTTACAATATAAAAACTAGAGTGGACACCGAAGAGGCAGGGAGGGGTTTTGGGGGATACTCACCAGAAAGGAGACTGAAAGGATCCCGCAGCTTCACCCTCCTTCCAGCAGTAATGAGTTGGAGAGACCATGTCACTGCCAGGATGAAAGTTTCACTGGAGCCAGTGACAGGTAACTGTGGGGACAAATGAGAGACCTTCAAGGAGTCATGGGTAACGGAATCTGCAAAAACAGAAGGGAGACACACACACACAGAGGACTGGGCTAAGTACACATTTACAACATAAAAACTAGCGTGGGTACCAAAGAGGAAGGGGGGGGGGGGGTTGGGGGATACTCACGGAAAGGAGATTGAAGGGATCCCTTTGCTTCATCCTCCTTACAGCAGTAATGAGGTGGAGAGGCCATGTCACTGCCGGGATGAAAGGTTCACTGGAGCCAGGGACAGGTAAGTGTGGGGACAAATGACAGGCCTTCAAGGAGTCATGGGTAACAGCAGCTGCAAAAACAGAAGGAAGACACACACACACAAAGGACTGGGCTAACTACACATTTACAACATAACAACTAGCGTGGACACCGAAGAGGCAGGGAGGGGTTTTGGGGGATACTCGCCGGAAAGGAGACTGAAGGGATCCCTCATCTTCATCCTCCTTCCAGCAGTAATGAGGTGGAGAGACCATGAACGTGCCTGGATGAAAGATTCACTGGAGCCAGTGACAGGTAACTGTGGGGACAAATGAGAGACCTTCAAGGAGTCATGGGTAACGGAATCTGCAAAAACAGAAGGGAGACGCACACACACAGAGGACTGGGCTAAGTACACATTTACAACATAACAACTAGCGTGGGTACCAAAGAGGAAGGGGGGGGGGGGTTGGGGGATACTCACGGAAAGGAGATTGAAGGGATCCCTTTGCTTCATCCTCCTTCCAGCAGTAATGAGGTGGAGAGGCCATGTCACTGCCGGGATGAAAGGTTCACTGGAGCCAGGGACAGGTAAGTGTGGGGACAAATGACAGGCCTTCAAGGAGTCATGGGTAACTGCAGCTGCAAAAACAGAACGCAAACACACACAAACAGAGGACTGGGCTAAGTACACATTTACAACATAACAACTAGCATGAACGCCGAAGAGGCAGTAAGGGGATTTGGGGGATACTCACTGGAAAGGACACTGAAGGGATCTCTCAGCTTCATCCTCCTTCAAGCAATAATGAGGTGGAGAGACCATGTCACTGGTGGGATGAAAGGTTCACTGGAGCCAGGGACAGGTAAGTGTGGGGACAAATGAGAGGCCTTCAAGGAGTCATGGGTTCAGCAGCTGCATAAACAGAAGGAAGACACACACACAGAGGACTAAGCTAATTACACATTTACAACATAACAACAAGCGTGGACACTGAAGAAGAATGGAGAGGTTTTGGGGGTTATTCACTGGAAAGGAGACTGAAGGGATCCCTCAGCTTCGTCCTCCTTCCAGCAGTAATGAGGTGGAGAGGCCATGTCACTGCCGGGATGAAAGGTTCACTGGAGCCAGGGACAGGTATGTGTGTGGACAAATGAGAGGCCTTCAAGGAGTCATGGGTAATGGCAGCTGCAAAAACTGAACGCAAACACACAAACACAGAGGACTGGGCTAAGTACACATTTACAACATAACAACTAGCGTGGACACCGAAGAGGCATGGTGGGGTTTTGGGGGATACTCACTGGAAAGGAGACTTAAAGGATCCCTTAGCTTCATCCTCCTTCCAGCAGTAATGAGGTGGAAAGGCCATGTCACTGCCGGGATGAAAGGTTCACTGGAGCCAGGGTCCGGTAAGTGTGGGGACAAATGAGAGGCCTTCAAGGAGTCATGGGTTCAGCAGCTGCATAAACAGAAGGAAGACACACACACACACACACACACACACACACACACACACACACACACACAGGACTAAGCTAATTACACATTTACAACATACCAACAAGCGTGGACACTGAAGAAGAATGGAGAGGTTTTGGGGGATATTCACTGGAAAGGAGACTGAAGGGATCCCTCAGCTTCATCCTCCTTCCAGCAGTAATGAGGTGGAGAGTCCATGTCACTGCTGGGATGAACGGTTCACTGGAGCCAGGGACAGGTAAGTGTGGGGACAAATGAGAGGCCTTCAAGGAGTCATGTGTACACTACAGTAGCTGCATAAACAGAAGGGAAACACACACAGAGAGGACTAAGCTAAGTACACATTTACAACATAACAACTAGCATGGACGCCGAAGAGGCGGGAAGGAGTTTTGGGGTATACTCACCTAAAGGAGACTGAAGGGATCCCTTAGCTTCATCCTCCTTCCAGCAGTAATGAGGTGGAGAGGCCATGTCACTGCCAGGATGAAAGGTTCACTGGAGCCAGGGACAGGTAAGTGTGGGGACAAATGAGAGGCCTTCAAGGAGACATGGATAACGGCAGCTGCAAAAACAGAAGGGAGACACACACACACAGAGGACTGGGCTAATTACACATTTACAACATAACAACTAGCATAGACACCGAAGAGGCAGGGAGTTTTTTGCGGGATACTCACCATAAAGGAGACTGAAGGGATCTCTCAGCTTCATCCTCCTACAAGCAATAATGAGGTGGAGAGACCATGTCACTGGTGGAATGAAAGGTTCACTGGAGCCAGGGACAGGTAAGTGTGGGGACAAATGAGAGGCCTTCAAGGAGTACAGCAGCTGCATAAACAGAAGGGAGACACACACACGGAGGGCTAAGCTAAGTACATATTTACAACATAACAACTAGCGTGGACAACGAAGATGAAGTGTGGGGTTTTGGGGGATACTCACCGGAAAGGATCCCTCAGCTTCATCCTCCTTCCAGCAGTAATGAGGTGGAGAGGTCATGTCACTGCTGAGATGAAAGGTTCAGTGGAGCCAGGGACAGGTATGTGTGGGGACAAATGAGAGGCCTTCAAGGAGTCATGGGTAATGGCAGCTGCAAAAACAGAACGCAAACACACAGACACACAGAGGACTGGGCTAAGTACACATTTACAACATAACAACTAGAGTAGACACCAAAGAGGCAGGGAGAGGTTTTGGGGGATACTCACCTAAAGGAGACTGAAGGGATCCCTTAGCTTCATCCTCCTTCCAGCAGTAATGAGGTGGAGAGGCCATGTCACTGCCAGGATGAAAGGTTCACTGGAGCCAGGGACAGGTAAGTGTGGGGACAAATGAGAGGCCTTCAAGGAGTCATGGATAACGGCAGCTGCAAAAACAGAAGGGAGACACACACACACACAGAGGACTGGGCTAATTACACATTTACAACATAACAACTAGCATAGACACCGAAGAGGCAGGGAGTTTTTTGCGGGATACTCACCATAAAGGACACTGAAGGGATCTCTCAGCTTCATCCTCCTACAAGCAATAATGAGGTGGAGAGACCATGTCACTGGTGGAATGAAAGGTTCACAGGAGCCAGGGACAGGTAAGTGTGGGGACAAATGAGAGGCCTTCAAGGAGTACAGCAGCTGCATAAACAGAAGGGAGACACAGACACGGAGGGCTAAGCTAAGTACACATTTACAACATAACAACTAGCGTGGACACCGAAGATGAAGTGTGGGGTTTTGGGGGATACTCACCGGAAAGGATCCCTTAGCTTCATCCTCCTTCCAGCAGTAATGAGGTGGAGAGGTCATGTCACTGCTGGGATGAAAGGTTCAGTGGAGCCAGGGACAGGTATGTGTGGGGACAAATGAGAGGCCTTCAAGGAGTCATGGGTAATGGCAGCTGCAAAAACAGAACGCAAACACACAGACACACAGAGGACTGGGCTAAGTACATATTTACAATATAAGAAGAACTAGAGTGGACACCGAAGAGGCAGGGAGGGGTTTTGGGGGATACTCACCAGAAAGGAGACTGAAAGGATCCCTCAGCTTCATCCTCCTTCCAACAGCAATGAGATGGAGAGACCATTTCACTGCCAGGATGAAAGGTTCACTGGAGCCAGGGACAGATAAGTGTGGGGACAAATGAGAGGCCTTCAAGGAGTCATGGGTAACGGAAGCTTCAAAAACAGAAGGGAGACACACACACAGAGGACTGGGCTAAGTACACATTTACAACATAACTAGCATGGACGTCGAAGAGGCAGGAAGGGGTTTTGGGGGATACTCACGGGAAAGGAGACTGAAGGGTTCCCTTAGCTTCATCCTCCTTCCAGCAGTAATGAGGTGGAGAGTCCATGTCACTGCTGGGATGAACGGTTCACTGGAGCCAGGGACAGGTAAGTGTGGGGACAAATGAGAGGCCTTCAAGGAGTCATGTGTACAGTAGCTGCATAAACAGAAGGGAAACACACACAGAGAGGACTAAGCTAAGTACACATTTACAACATAACAGCAAGCGTGGACACCGAAGAGGCAGGAAGGGGTTTTTGGGGATACTCACCAGAAAGGAGACTGAAGGGATCCCTTAGCTTCATCTTCCTTCCAGCAGTAATGAGGTGGAGAGTCCATGTCACTGCTGGGATGAACGGTTCACTGGAGCCAGGGACAGGTAAGTGTGGGGACAAATGAGAGGCCTTCAAGGAGTCATGTGTACAGTAGCTGCATAAACAGAAGGGAAACACACACAGAGAGGACTAAGCTAAGTACACATTTACAACATAACAACTAGCATGGACGCCGAAGAGGCGTGAAGGAGTTTTGGGGGATACTCACCTAAAGGAGACTGAAGGGATCCCTTTGCTTCATCCTCCTTCCAGCAGTAATGAGGTGGAGAGGCCATGTCACTGCCAGGATGAAAGGTTCACTGGAGCCAGGGACAGGTAAGTGTGGGGACAAATGAGAGGCCTTCAAGGAGACATGGATAACGGCAGCTGCAAAAACAGAAGGGAGACACACACACACAGAGGACTGGGCTAATTACACATTTACAACATAACAACTAGCATAGACACCGAAGAGGCAGGGAGTTTTTTGCGGGATACTCACCATAAAGGAGACTGAAGGGATCTCTCAGCTTCATCCTCCTACAAGCAATAATGAGGTGGAGAGACCATGTCACTGGTGGAATGAAAGGTTCACCGGAGCCAGGGACAGGTAAGTGTGGAGACAAATGAGAGGCCTTCAAGGAGTACAGCAGCTGCATAAACAGAAGGGAGACACACACACGGAGGGCTAAGCTAAGTACACATTTACAACATAACAACTAGCGTGGACACCGAAGATGAAGTGTGGGGTTTTGGGGGATACTCACCGGAAAGGATCCCTCAGCTTCATCCTCCTTCCAGCAGTAATGAGGTGGAGAGGTCATGTCACTGCTGAGATGAAAGGTTCAGTGGAGCCAGGGACAGGTATGTGTGGGGACAAATGAGAGGCCTTCAAGGAGTCATGGGTAATGGCAGCTGCAAAAACAGAACGCAAACACACAGACACACAGAGGACTGGGCTAAGTACACATTTACAACATAACAACTAGAGTAGACACCAAAGAGGCAGGGAGAGGTTTTGGGGGATACTCACGGAAAGGAGATTTAAGGGATCCCTTAGCTTCATCCTCCTTCCAGCAGCAATGAGGTGGAGAGACAATGTCACTGCTGGGATGAAAGATTCATTGGAGCCAGGGACAGGTAAGTGTGGGGACAAATGAGAGGCCTTCAAGGAGTCATGGGTATTGGCAGCTGCAAAAACTAGAGATGAGCGCCTGAAATTTTTCGGGTTTTGTGTTTTGGTTTTGGGTTCGGTTCCGCGGCCGTGTTTTGGGTTCGAACGCGTTTTGGCAAAACCTCACCGAATTATTTTTGTCGGATTCGGGTGTGTTTTGGATTCGGGTGTTTTTTTCCAAAAACACTAAAAAACAGCTTAAATCATAGAATTTGGGGGTCATTTTGATCCCAAAGTATTATTAACCTCAAAAACCATAATTTACACTCATTTTCAGTCTATTCTGAATACCTCACACCTCACAATATTATTTTTAGTCCTAAAATTTGCACCGAGGTCGCTGTGTGAGTAAGATAAGCGACCCTAGTGGCCGACACAAACACCGGGCCCATCTAGGAGTGGCACTGCAGTGTCACGCAGGATGTCCCTTCCAAAAAACCCTCCCCAAACAGCACATGACGCAAAGAAAAAAAGAGGCGCAATGAGGTAGCTGTGTGAGTAAGATTAGCGACCCTAGTGGCCGACACAAACACCGGGCCCATCTAGGAGTGGCACTGCAGTGTCACGCAGGATGTCCCTTCCAAAAAACCCTCCCCAAACAGCACATGACGCAAAGAAAAAAAGAGGCGCAATGAGGTAGCTGACTGTGTGAGTAAGATTAGCGACCCTAGTGGCCGACACAAACACCGGGCCCATTTAGGAGTGGCACTGCAGTGTCACGCAGGATGTCCCTTCCAAAAAACCCTCCCCAATCAGCACATGATGCAAAGAAAAAGAAAAGAAAAAGAGGTGCAAGATGGAATTATCCTTGGGCCCTCCCACCCACCCTTATGTTGTATAAACAAAACAGGACATGCACACTTTAACCAACCCATCATTTCAGTGACAGGGTCTGCCACACGACTGTGACTGATATGACGGGTTGGTTTGGACCCCCCCCAAAAAAGAAGCAATTAATCTCTCCTTGCACAAACTGGCTCTACAGAGGCAAGATGTCCACCTCATGTTCACCCTCCGATATATCACCGTGTACATCCCCCTCCTCACAGATTATCAATTCGTCCCCACTGGAATCCACCATCTCAGCTCCCTGTGTACTTTGTGGAGGCAATTGCTGCTGGTCAATGTCTCCGCGGAGGAATTGATTATAATTCATTTTAATGAACATCATCTTCTCCACATTTTCTGGATGTAACCTCGTACGCCGATTGCTGACAAGGTGAGCGGCGGCACTAAACACTCTTTCGGAGTACACACTTGTGGGAGGGCAACTTAGGTAGAATAAAGCCAGTTTGTGCAAGGGCCTCCAAATTGCCTCTTTTTCCTGCCAGTATAAGTACGGACTGTGTGACGTGCCTACTTGGATGCGGTCACTCATATAATCCTCCACCATTCTATCAATGTTGAGAGAATCATATGCAGTGACAGTAGACGACATGTCCGTAATCGTTGTCAGGTCCTTCAGTCCGGACCAGATGTCAGCATCAGCAGTCGCTCCAGACTGCCCTGCATCACCGCCAGCGGGTGGGCTCGGAATTCTGAGCCTTTTCCTCGCACCCCCAGTTGCGGGAGAATGTGAAGGAGGAGATGTTGACAGGTTGCGTTCCGCTTGACTTGACAATTTTGTCACCAGCAGGTCTTTCAACCCCAGCAGACCTGTGTCTGCCGGAAAGAGAGATCCAAGGTAGGCTTTAAATCTAGGATCGAGCACGGTGGCCAAAATGTAGTGCTCTGATTTCAACAGATTGACCACCCGTGAATCCTTGTTAAGCGAATTAAGGGCTGCATCCACAAGTCCCACATGCCTAGCGGAATCGCTCCCTTTTAGCTCCTTCTTCAATGCCTCCAGCTTCTTCTGCAAAAGCCTGATGAGGGGAATGACCTGACTCAGGCTGGCAGTGTCTGAACTGACTTCACGTGTGGCAAGTTCAAAGGGCATCAGAACCTTGCACAACGTTGAAATCATTCTCCACTGCACTTGAGACAGGTGCATTCCATCTCCTATATCGTGCTCAATTGTATAGGCTTGAATGGCCTTTTGCTGCTCCTCCAACCTCTGAAGCATATAGAGGGTTGAATTCCACCTCGTTACCACTTCTTGCTTCAGATGATGGCAGGGCAGGTTCAGTAGTTTTTGGTGGTGCTCCAGTCTTCTGTACGTGGTGCCTGTACGCCGAAAGTGTCCCGCAATTTTTCTGGCCACCGACAGCATCTCTTGCACGCCCCTGTCGTTTTTAAAAAAATTCTGCACCACCAAATTCAAGGTATGTGCAAAACATGGGACGTGCTGGAATTTGCCCATATTTAATGCACACACAATATTGCTGGCGTTGTCCGATGCCACAAATCCACAGGAGAGTCCAATTGGGGTAAGCCATTCCGCGATGATCTTCCTCAGTTGCCGTAAGAGGTTTTCAGCTGTGTGCGTATTCTGGAAAGCGGTGATACAAAGCGTAGCCTGCCTAGGAAAGAGTTGGCGTTTGCGAGATGCTGCTACTGGTGCCGCCGCTGCTGTTCTTGCGGCGGGAGTCCATACATCTACCCAGTGGGCTGTCACAGTCATATAGTCCTGACCCTGCCCTGCTCCACTTGTCCACATGTCCGTGGTTAAGTGGACATTGGGTACAACTGCATTTTTTAGGAGACTGGTGAGTCTTTTTCTGACGTCCGTGTACATTCTCGGTATCGCCTGCCTAGAGAAGTGGAACCTAGATGGTATTTGGTAACGGGGGCACACTGCCTCAATAAATTGTCTAGTTCCCTGTGAACTAACGGCGGATACCGGACGCACGTCTAACACCAACATAGTTGTCAAGGACTCAGTTATCCGCTTTGCAGTAGGATGACTGCTGTGATATTTCATCTTCCTCGCAAAGGACTGTTGAACAGTCAATTGCTTACTGGAAGTAGTACAAGTGGGCTTACGACTTCCCCTCTGGGATGACCATCGACTCCCAGCGGCAACAACAGCAGCGCCAGCAGCAGTAGGCGTTACACGCAAGGATGCATCGGAGGAATCCCAGGCAGGAGAGGACTCGTCAGACTTGCCAGTGACATGGCCTGCAGGACTATTGGCATTCCTGGGGAAGGAGGAAATTGACACTGAGGGAGTTGGTGGGGTGGTTTGCGTGAGCTTGGTTACAAGAGGAAGGGATTTACTGGTCAGTGGACTGCTTCCGCTGTCACCCAAAGTTTTTGAACTTGTCACTGACTTATTATGAATGCGCTGCAGGTGACGTATAAGGGAGGATGTTCCGAGGTGGTTAACGTCCTTACCCCTACTTATTACAGCTTGACAAAGGGAACACACGGCTTGACACCTGTTGTCCGCATTTCTGGTGAAATACCTCCACACCGAAGAGCTGATTTTTTTGGTATTTTCACCTGGCATGTCAACGGCCATATTCCTCCCACGGACAACAGGTGTCTCCCCGGGTGCCTGACTTAAACAAACCACCTCACCATCAGAATCCTCCTGGTCAATTTCCTCCCCAGCGCCAGCAACACCCATATCCTCCTCATCCTGGTGTACTTCAACACTGACATCTTCAATCTGACTATCAGGAACTGGACTGCGGGTGCTCCTTCCAGCACTTGCAGGGGGCGTGCAAATGGTGGAAGGCGCATGCTCTTCACGTCCAGTGTTGGGAAGGTCAGGCATCGCAACCGACACAATTGGACTCTCCTTGTGGATTTGGGATTTCAAAGAACGCACAGTTCTTTGCGGTGCTTTTGCCAGCTTGAGTCTTTTCAGTTTTCTAGCGAGAGGCTGAGTGCTTCCATCCTCATGTGAAGCTGAACCACTAGCCATGAACATAGGCCAGGGCCTCAGCCGTTCCTTGCCACTCCGTGTGGTAAATGGCATATTGGCAAGTTTACGCTTCTCCTCCGACAATTTTATTTTAGGTTTTGGAGTCCTTTTTTTACTGATATTTGGTGTTTTGGTTTTGACATGCTCTGTACTATGCCATTGGGCATCGGCCTTGGCAGACGACGTTGCTGGCATTTCATCGTCTCGGCCATGACTAGTGGCAGCAGCTTCAGCACGAGGTGGAAGTGGATCTTGATCTTTCCCTAATTTTGGAACCTCAACATTTTTGTTCTCCATATTTTAATAGGCACAACTAAAAGGCACCTCAGGTAAACAATGCAGATGGATGGATTGGATACTAGTATACAATTATGGACGGGCTGCCGAGTGCCGACACAGAGGTAGCCACAGCCGTGAACTACCGCACTGTACTGTGTCTGCTGCTAATATATAGACTGGTTGATAAAGAGATAGTATACTCGTAACTAGTATGTATGTATAAAGAAAGAAAAAAAAACCACGGTTAGGTCACTGGTATATACAATTATGGACGGGCTGCCGAGTGCCGACACAGAGGTAGCCACAGCCGTGAACTACCGCACTGTACTGTGTCTGCTGCTAATATATAGACTGGTTGATAAAGAGATAGTATACTCGTAACTAGTATGTATGTATAAAGAAAGAAAAAAAAAACACGGTTAGGTCACTGGTATATACAATTATGGACGGGCTGCCGAGTGCCGACACAGAGGTAGCCACAGCCGTGAACTACCGCACTGTACTGTGTCTGCTGCTAATATATAGACTGGTTGATAAAGAGATAGTATACTCGTAACTAGTATGTATGTATAAAGAAAGAAAAAAAAACCACGGTTAGGTGGTATATACAATTATGGACGGGCTGCCGAGTGCCGACACAGAGGTAGCCACAGCCGTGAACTACCGCACTGTACTGTGTCTGCTGCTAATATATAGACTGGTTGATAAAGAGATAGTATACTCGTAACTAGTATGTATGTATAAAGAAAGAAAAAAAAACCACGGTTAGGTCACTGGTATATACAATTATGGACGGGCTGCCGAGTGCCGACACAGAGGTAGCCACAGCCGTGAACTACCGCACTGTACACTGGTTGATAAAGAGATAGTAGTATACTCGTAACAACTAGTATGACGACGGTATAAAGAATGAAAAAAAAACCACGGTTAGGTGGTATATAATACAATTATGGTTGGACGGACTGCCTGCCGAGTGCCGACACAGAGGTAGCCACAGCCGTGAACTACCGCACTGTACACTGGTTGATAAAGAGATAGTAGTATACTCGTAACAACTAGTATGACGACGGTATAAAGAATGAAAAAAAAAAACACGGTTAGGTGGTATATAATACAATTATGGTTGGACGGACTGCCTGCCGAGTGCCGACACAGAGGTAGCCACAGCCGTGAACTACCGCACTGTACACTGGTTGATAAAGAGATAGTAGTATACTCGTAACAACTAGTATGACGACGGTATAAAGAACGAAAAAAAAACCACGGTTAGGTGGTATATATTATAATACAATTATGGATGGACGGACTGCCTGCCGAGTTCCGACACAGAGGTAGCCACAGCCGAGAACTACCGCACTGTACACTGGTTGATAAAGAGATAGTAGTATACTCGTAACAACTAGTATGACGACGGTATAAAGAACGAAAAAAAAACCACGGTTAGGTGGTATATATTATAATACAATTATGGATGGACGGACTGCCTGCCGAGTTCCGACACAGAGGTAGCCACAGCCGTGAACTACCGCACTGTACACTGGTTGATAAAGAGATAGTAGTATACTCGTAACAACTAGTATGACTATGACGACGGTATAAAGAAAGAAAAAAAAAACCACGGTTAGGTGGTATATAATACAATTATGGATGGACGGACTGCCTGCCGAGTGCCGACACAGAGGTAGCCACAGCCGTGAACTACCGCACTGTACTGTGTCTGCTGCTAATATAGACTGGTTGATAAAGAGATAGTATACAATACTACTAATATACTGGTGGTCAGGCACTGGTCACCACTAGTCACACTGGCAGTGGCACTCCTGCAGCAAAAGTGTGCACTGTTTAATTTTAATATAATATTATTTATCATGTACTCCTGGCTCCTGCTATAACAACCTGCAGTGCTCCCCAGTCTCCCCCACAATTATAAGCTTTATATACAATACATTGATGTGCAGCACACTGGGCTGAGCAGTGCACACAGACTGTGTGACTGTGTATCGTTTTTTTCAGGCAGAGAACGGATATATTAAATAAAACAAACAACTGCACTGTCTCTGGTGGTCACTGGTCACTGTGGTCGTCAGTCACTAAACTCTGTCTGCACTCTGCACTCTCTTCTAATCTACAGTATCACAGCAATCTCTCTCTCTCTCTCTCTTCTAAATCTAATCTAAATGGAGAGGACGCCAGCCACGTCCTCTCCCTATCAATCTCAATGCACGTGTGAAAATGGCGGCGACGCGCGGCTCCTTATATAGAATCCGAGTCTCGCGAGAATCCGACAGCGTCATGATGACGTTCGGGCGCGCTCGGGTTAACCGAGCAAGGCGGGAAGATCCGAGTCGCTCGGACCCGTGAAAAAAAAAGTGAAGTTCGTGCGGGTTCGGATTCAAAGAAACCGAACCCGCTCATCTCTAGCAAAAACAGAACGCTAAAACACACACACACTCACAGAGGACTGGGCTAAGTACACATTTACAATATAAAAACTAGAGTGGACACCGAAGAGGCAGGGAGGGGTTTTGGGGGATACTCACCAGAAAGGAGACTGAAAGGATCCCGCAGCTTCACCCTCCTTCCAGCAGTAATGAGTTGGAGAGACCATGTCACTGCCAGGATGAAAGTTTCACTGGAGCCAGTGACAGGTAACTGTGGGGACAAATGAGAGACCTTCAAGGAGTCATGGGTAACGGAATCTGCAAAAACAGAAGGGAGACACACACACACAGAGGACTGGGCTAAGTACACATTTACAACATAAAAACTAGCGTGGGTACCAAAGAGGAAGGGGGGGGGGGGGGGGTTGGGGGATACTCACGGAAAGGAGATTGAAGGAATCCCTTTGCTTCATCCTCCTTACAGCAGTAATGAGGTGGAGAGGCCATGTCACTGCCGGGATGAAAGGTTCACTGGAGCCAGGGACAGGTAAGTGTGGGGACAAATGACAGGCCTTCAAGGAGTCATGGGTAACAGCAGCTGCAAAAACAGAAGGAAGACACACACACACAAAGGACTGGGCTAACTACACATTTACAACATAACAACTAGCGTGGACACCGAAGAGGCAGGGAGGGGTTTTGGGGGATACTCGCCGGAAAGGAGACTGAAGGGATCCCTCATCTTCATCCTCCTTCCAGCAGTAATGAGGTGGAGAGACCATGAACGTGCCTGGATGAAAGATTCACTGGAGCCAGTGACAGGTAACTGTGGGGACAAATGAGAGACCTTCAAGGAGTCATGGGTAACGGAATCTGCAAAAACAGAAGGGAGACGCACACACACAGAGGACTGGGCTAAGTACACATTTACAACATAACAACTAGCGTGGGTACCAAAGAGGAAGGGGGGGGGGGGTTGGGGGATACTCACGGAAAGGAGATTGAAGGGATCCCTTTGCTTCATCCTCCTTCCAGCAGTAATGAGGTGGAGAGGCCATGTCACTGCCGGGATGAAAGGTTCACTGGAGCCAGGGACAGGTAAGTGTGGGGACAAATGACAGGCCTTCAAGGAGTCATGGGTAACTGCAGCTGCAAAAACAGAACGCAAACACACACAAACAGAGGACTGGGCTAAGTACACATTTACAACATAACAACTAGCATGAACGCCGAAGAGGCAGGAAGGGGATTTGGGGGATACTCACTGGAAAGGACACTGAAGGGATCTCTCAGCTTCATCCTCCTTCAAGCAATAATGAGGTGGAGAGACCATGTCACTGGTGGGATGAAAGGTTCACTGGAGCCAGGGACAGGTAAGTGTGGGGACAAATGAGAGGCCTTCAAGGAGTCATGGGTTCAGCAGCTGCATAAACAGAAGGAAGACACACACACAGAGGACTAAGCTAACTACACATTTACAACATAACAACAAGCGTGGACACTGAAGAAGAATGGAGAGGTTTTGGGGGTTATTCACTGGAAAGGAGACTGAAGGGATCCCTCAGCTTCGTCCTCCTTCCAGCAGTAATGAGGTGGAGAGGCCATGTCACTGCCGGGATGAAAGGTTCACTGGAGCCAGGGACAGGTATGTGTGTGGACAAATGAGAGGCCTTCAAGGAGTCATGGGTAATGGCAGCTGCAAAAACTGAACGCAAACACACAAACACAGAGGACTGGGCTAAGTACACATTTACAACATAACAACTAGCGTGGACACCGAAGAGGCATGGTGGGGTTTTGGGGGATACTCACTGGAAAGGAGACTTAAAGGATCCCTTAGCTTCATCCTCCTTCCAGCAGTAATGAGGTGGAAAGGCCATGTCACTGCCGGGATGAAAGGTTCACTGGAGCCAGGGTCCGGTAAGTGTGGGGACAAATGAGAGGCCTTCAAGGAGTCATGGGTTCAGCAGCTGCATAAACAGAAGGAAGACACACACACACACACACACACACACACACACACACACACACAGGACTAAGCTAATTACACATTTACAACATACCAACAAGCGTGGACACTGAAGAAAAATGGAAAGGTTTTGGGGGTTATTCACTGGAAAGGAGACTGAAGGGATCCCTCAGCTTCGTTCTCCTTCCAGCTGTAATGAGGTGGAGAGACCATGTCACTGCCAGGATGAAAGTTTCACTGGAGCCAGGGATAGGTAAGTGTGGGGACAAATGAGAGGCCTTCTAGGAGTCATGGGTAACAGCAGCTGCAACAACAGAAGGGATACACAAACACAAAAAGTACTGGGCTAAGTACACATTTACAACATAACAAATAGCGTGGACAACGAAGAGGCAGGGAGTGCTTTGCGAGATACTCACCGGAAAGGAGACTGAAGGGACCTTTCAGCTTCATTCTCCTTTCAGCAATAATGAGGTGGAGAGACCATGTCACTGGCGGGATGAAAGGTTCACTGGAGCCAGGGACAGGTAAGTGTGGGGACAAATGAGAGGCCTTCAAGGAGTTATGGGTAACGGCAGCTGCAAAAACAGAACACAAACAAACACACACACAGAGGACTGGGCTAAGTACACATTTACAATATAAAAACTAGAGTGGACACCGAAGAGGCAGGGAGGGGTTTTGGGGGATACTCACCGGAAAGGAGACTGAAAGAATCCCTCAGCTTCATCCTCCTTCCAGCAGCAATGAGGTAGAGAGTCCATGTCACTGCCAGGATGAAAAGTTCACTGGAGCGAGGGACAGGTAAGTGTGGGGTCAAATGAGAGGCCTTCAAGGAGTCATTGGTAACGGCAGCTGCAAAAACAGAACGAAAACAAACAAACACAGAGAACTAGGCTAAGTACACATTTACAACATAACAACTAGCATGGACGCCGAAGAGGCGGGAAGGAGTTTTTGGGGATACTCACCTAAAGGAGACTGAAGGGATCCCTTAGCTTCATCCTCCTTCCAGCAGTAATGAGGTGGAGAGGCCATGTCACTGCCAGGATGAAAGGTTCAATGGAGCCAGGGACAGGTAAGTGTGGGGACAAATGAGAGGCCTTCAAGGAGTCATGGATAACGGCAGCTGCAAAAACAGAAGGGAGACACACACACACAGAGGACTGGGCTAATTACACATTTACAACATAACAACTAGCATAGACACCGAAGAGGCAGGGAGTTTTTTGCGGGATACTCACCATAAAGGAGACTGAAGGGATCCTCAGCTTCATCCTCCTACAAGCAATAATGAGGTGGAGAGACCATGTCACTGGTGGAATGAAAGGTTCACTGGAGCCAGGGACAGGTAAGTGTGGGGACAAATGAGAGGCCTTCAAGGAGTACAGCAGCTGCATAAACAGAAGGGAGACACACACACGGAGGGCTAAGCTAAGTACACATTTACAACATAACAACTAGCGTGGACACCGAAGATGAAGTGTGGGGTTTTGGGGCATACTCACTGGAAAGGATCCCTAAGCTTCATCCTCCTTCCAGCAGTAATGAGGTGGAGAGGTCATGTCACTGCTGGGATGAAAGGTTCAGTAGAGCCAGGGACAGGTATGTGTGTGGACAAATGAGAGGCCTTTAAGGAGTCATGGGTAATGGCAGCTGCAAAAACAGAACGCAAACACACAGACACACAGAGGACTGGGCTAAGTACACATTTACAACAGAACATCTAGAGTAGACACCAAAGAGGCAGGGAGAGGTTTTGGGGGATACTCACGGAAAGGAGATTGAAGGGATCCCTTAGCTTCATCCTCCTTCCAGCAGCAATGAGGTGGAGAGACAATGTCACTGCTGGGATGAAAGATTCACTGGAGCCAGGGACAGGTAAGTGTGGGGACAAATGAGAGCCCTTCAAGGAGTCATGGGTAACGGAAGCTACAAAAACAGAAGGGAGACACACACACAGAGGACTGGGCTAAGTACACATTTACAACATAACTAGCATGGACGTCGAAGAGGCAGGAAGGGGTTTTGGGGGATACTCACCGGAAAGGAGACTGAAGGGATCCCTTAGCTTCATCCTCCTTCCAGCAGTAATGAGGTGGAGAGTCCATGTTACTGCTGGGATGAACGGTTCACTGGAGCCAGGGACAGGTAAGTGTGGGGACAAATGAGAGCCCTTCAAGGAGTCATGGGTAACGGAAGCTACAAAAACAGAAGGGAGACACACACACAGAGGACTAAGCTAAGTACACATTTACAACATAACAGCAAGCGTGGACACCGAAGAGGCAGGAAGGGGTTTTTGGGGATACTCACCAGAAAGGAGACTGAAGGGATCCCTTAGCTTCATCCTCCTTCCAGCAGTAATGAGGTGGAGAGGCCATGTCACTGCCAGGATGAAAGGTTCACTGGAGCCAGGGACAGGTAAGTGTGGGGACAAATGAGAGGCCTTCAAGGAGTCATGGCTAACGGCAGCTGCAAAAACAGAACGCAAACACACACACACACACACACACACACACACACACACACGCACACACACACACAGAGGACTGGGCTAAGTACATATTTACAATATAAGAACTAGAGTGGACACCGAAGAGGCAGGGAGGGGTTTTGGGGGATACTCACCAGAAAGGAGACTGAATGGATCCCTCAGCTTCATCCTCCTTCCAACAGCAATGAGATGGAGAGACCATTTCACTGCCAGGATGAAAGGTTCACTGGAGCCAGGGACAGATAAGTGTGGGGACAAATGAGAGGCCTTCAAGGAGTCATGGGTAACTGAAGCTTCAAAAGCAGAAGGGAGACACACACACAGAGGACTGGGCTAAGTACACATTTACAACATAACTAGCATGGACGTCGAAGAGGCAGGAAGGGGTTTTGGGGGATACTCACGGGAAAGGAGACTGAAGGGTTCCCTTAGCTTCATCCTCCTTCCAGCAGTAATGAGGTGGAGAGTCCATGTCACTGCTGGGATGAACGGTTCACTGGAGCCTTGGACAGGTAAGTGTGGGGACAAATGAGAGGCCTTCAAGGAGTCATGTGTACAGTAGCTGCATAAACAGAAGGGAAACACACACAGAGAGGACTAAGCTAAGTACACATTTACAACATAACAGCAAGCGTGGACACCGAAGAGGCAGGAAGGGGTTTTTGGGGATACTCACCAGAAAGGAGACTGAAGGGATCCCTTAGCTTCATCTTCCTTCCAGCAGTAATGAGGTGGAGAGGCCATGTCACTGCCAGGATGAAAGGTTCACTGGAGCCAGGGACAGGTAAGTGTGGGGACAAATGAGAGGCCTTCAAGGAGTCATGGGTAACGGCAGCTGCAAAAACAGAACGAAAACACACAAACACAGAGAACTGGGCTAAGTACACATTTACAACATAACAACTAGCATGGACGCCGAAGAGGCGGGAAGGAGTTTTGGGGGATACTCACCTAAAGGAGACTGAAGGGATCCCTTAGCTTCATCCTCCTTCCAGCAGTAATGAGGTGGAGAGGCCATGTCACTGCCAGGATGAAAGGTTCACTGGAGCCAGGGACAGGTAAGTGTGGGGACAAATGAGAGGCCTTCAAGAAGTCATGGATAACGGCAGCTGCAAAAACCGAAGGGAGACACACACACACACAGAGGACTGGGCTAATTACACATTTACAACATAACAACTAGCATAGACACCGAAGAGGCAGGGAGTTTTTTGCGGGATACTCACCATAAAGGACACTGAAGGGATCTCTCAGCTTCATCCTCCTACAAGCAATAATGAGGTGGAGAGACCATGTCACTGGTGGAATGAAAGGTTCACTGGAGCCAGGGACAGGTAAGTGTGGGGACAAATGAGAGGCCTTCAAGGAGTACAGCAGCTGCATAAACAGAAGGGAGACACACACACGGAGGGCTAAGCTAAGTACACATTTACAACATAACAACTAGCGTTGACACAGAAGATGAAGTGTGGGGTTTTGGGGGATACTCACCGGAAAGGATCCCTCAGCTTCATCCTCCTTCCAGCAGTAATGAGGTGGAGAGGTCATGTCACTGCTGGGATGAAAGGTTCAGTGGAGCCAGGGACAGGTATGTGTGGGGACAAATGAGAGGCCTTCAAGGAGTCATGGGTAATGGCAGCTGCAAAAACAGAACGCAAACACACAGACACACAGAGGACAGGGCTAAGTACACATTTACAACATAACAACTAGAGTAGACACCAAAGAGGCAGGGAGAGGTTTTGGGGGATACTCACGGAAAGGAGATTTAAGGGATCCCTTAGCTTCATCCTCCTTCCAGCAGCAATGAGGTGGAGAGACAATGTCACTGCTGGGATGAAAGATTCACTGGAGCCAGGGACAGGTAAGTGTGGGGACAAATGAGAGGCCTTCAAGGAGTCATGGGTATTGGCAGCTGCAAAAACAGAACGCAACACACACACACACACACACACACACACACACACACACACACACACACACACACAGAGGACTTGGCTAAGTACACATTTACAATATAAAAACTAGAGCGGACACCGAAGAGGCAGGGAGGGGTTTTGGGGGATACTCACCAGAAAGGAGACTGAAAGGATCCCTCAGCTTCACCCTCCTTCCAGCAGTAATGAGTTGGAGAGACCATGTCACTGCCAGGATGAAAGTTTCACTGGAGCCAGGGACAGGTAAGTGTGGGGACAAATGAGAGGCCTTCAAGGAGTCATGGGTAACAGCAGCTGCAACAACAGAAGGGAGACACACACACACAAAGGACTGGGCTAACTACACATTTACAACATAACAACTAGCGTGGACACCGAAGAGGCAGGGAGGGGTTTTGGGGGATACTCGCCGGAAAGGAGACTGAAGGGATCCCTCATCTTCATCCTCCTTCCAGCAGTAATGAGGTGGAGAGACCATGAACCTGCCTGGATGAATGATTCACTGGAGCCAGTGACAGGTAACTGTGGGGACAAATGAGAGACCTTCAAGGAGTCATGGGTAACGGAATCTGCAAAAACAGAAGGGAGACACACACACACACACACACACACACACACACACACACACAGAGGACTGGGCTAAGTACACATTTACAACATAAAAACTAGCGTGGGTACCAAAGAGGAAGGGGGGGGGGGGTTGGGGGATACTCACGGAAAGGAGATTGAAGGGATCCCTTTGCTTCATCCTCCTTACAGCAGTAATGAGGTGGAGAGGCCATGTCACTGCCGGGATGAAAGGTTCACTGGAGCCAGGGACAGGTAGGTGTGGGGACAAATGACAGGCCTTCAAGGAGTCATGGGTAACAGCAGCTGCAAAAACAGAAGGAAGACACACACACACACACAGAGGACTGGGCTAACTACACATTTACAACATAACAACTAGCGTGGACACCGAAGAGGCAGGGAGGGGTTTTGGGGGATACTCGCCGGAAAGGAGACTTAAGGGATCCCTCATCTTCATCCTCCTTCCAGCAGTAATGAGGTGGAGAGACCATGAACGTGCCTGGATGAAAGATTCACTGGAGCCAGTGACAGGTAACTGTGGGGACAAATGAGAGACCTTCAAGGAGTCATGGGTAACGGAATCTGCAAAAACAGAAGGGAGACGCACACACACAGAGGACTGGGCTAAGTACACATTTACAACATAACAACTAGCGTGGGTACCAAAGAGGAAGGGGGGGGGTTTGGGGGATACTCACGGAAAGGAGATTGAAGGGATCCCTTTGCTTCATCCTCCTTCCAGCAGTAATGAGGTGGAGAGGCCATGTCACTGCCGGGATGAAAGGTTCACTGGAGCCAGGGACAGGTAAGTGTGGGGACAAATGACAGGCCTTCAAGGAGTCATGGGTAACTGCAGCTGCAAAAACAGAACGCAAACACACACACACACACACACACACGCACACACACACACACACACACACAGAGGACTGGGCTAAGTACACATTTACAACATAACAACTAGCGTGGGTACCAAAGAGGAAGGGGGGGGGGTTTGGGGGATACTCACCGGAAAGGAGACTGAAGGGACCTTTCAGCTTCATTCTCCTTCCAGCAATAACAAAAAGGACTGGGCTAAGTACACATTTACAACATAACAACTAGCGTGGACAACGAAGAGGCAGGGAGTGGTTTGCGAGATACTCACCGGAAAGGAGACTGAAGGGACCTTTCAGCTTCATTCTCCTTCCAGCAATAATGAGGTGGAGAGACCATGTCACTGGCGGGATGAAAGGTTCACTGGAGCCAGGGACAGGTAAGTGTGGGGACAAATGAGAGGCCTTCAAGGAGATATGGGTAACGGCAGCTGCAAAAACAGAACACAAACAAACACACACACAGAGGACTGGGCTAAGTACACATTTACAATATAAAAACTAGAGTGGACACCGAAGAGGCAGGGAGGGGTTTTGGGGGATACTCACCGGAAAGGAGACTGAAAGAATCCCTCAGCTTCATCCTCCTTCCAGCAGCAATGAGGTAGAGAGTCCATGTCACTGCCAGGATGAAAAGTTCACTGGAGCCAGGGACAGGTAAGTGTGGGGTCAAATGAGAGGCCTTCAAGGAGTCATGGGTAACGGCAGCTGCAAAAACAGAACGAAAACACACAAACCCAGAGAACTGGGCTAAGTACACATTTACAACATAACAACTAGCATGGACGCCGAAGAGGCGGGAAGGAGTTTTGGGGGATACTCACCTAAAGGAGACTGAAGGGATCCCTTAGCTTCATCCTCCTTCCAGCAGTAATGAGGTGGAGAGGCCATGTCACTGCCAGGATGAAAGGTTCACTGGAGCCAGGGACAGGTAAGTGTGGGGACAAATGAGAGGCCTTCAAGGAGTCATGGATAACTGCAGCTGCAAAAACAGAAGGGAGACACACACACACAGAGGACTGGGCTAATTACACATTTACAACATAACAACTAGCATAGACACCGAAGAGGCAGGGAGTTTTTTGCGGGATACTCACCATAAAGGAGACTGAAGGGATCTCTCAGCTTCATCCTCCTACAAGCAATAATGAGGTGGAGAGACCATGTCACTGGTGGAATGAAAGGTTCACTGGAGCCAGGGACAGGTAAGTGTGGGGACAAATGAGAGGCCTTCAAGGAGTACAGCAGCTGCATAAACAGAAGGGAGACACACACACGGAGGGCTAAGCTAAGTACACATTTACAACATAACAACTAGCGTGGACACCGAAGATGAAGTGTGGGGTTTTGGGGGATACTCACCGGAAAGGATCCCTCAGCTTCATCCTCCTTCCAGCAGTAATGAGGTGGAGAGGTCATGTCACTGCTGGGATGAAAGGTTCAGTGGAGCCAGGGACAGGTATGTGTGGGGACAAATGAGAGGCCTTCAAGGAGTCATGGGTAATGGCAGCTGCAAAAACAGAACGCAAACACACAGACACACAGAGGACTGGGCTAAGTACACATTTACAACATAACTAGCATGGACGTCGAAGAGGCAGGAAGGGGTTTTGGGGGATACTCACCGGAAAGGAGACTGAAGGGATCCCTTAGCTTCATCCTCCTTCCAGCAGTAATGAGGTGGAGAGTCCATGTTACTGCTGGGATGAACGGTTCACTGGAGCCAGGGACAGGTAAGTGTGGGGACAAATGAGAGCCCTTCAAGGAGTCATGGGTAACGGAAGCTACAAAAACAGAAGGGAGACACACACACAGAGGACTGGGCTAAGTACACATTTACAACATAACTAGCATGGACGTCGAAGAGGCAGGAAGGGGTTTTGGGGGATACTCACGGGAAAGGAGACTGAAGGGTTCCCTTAGCTTCATCCTCCTTCCAGCAGTAATGAGGTGGAGAGTCCATGTCACTGCTGGGATGAACGGTTCACTGGAGCCAGGGACAGGTAAGTGTGGGGACAAATGAGAGGCCTTCAAGGAGTCATGTGTACAGTAGCTGCATAAACAGAAGGGAAACACACACAGAGAGGACTAAGCTAAGTACACATTTACAACATAACAGCAAGCGTGGACACCGAAGAGGCAGGAAGGGGTTTTTGGGGATACTCACCAGAAAGGAGACTGAAGGGATCCCTTAGCTTCATCCTCCTTCCAGCAGTAATGAGGTGGAGAGGCTGTGTCACTGCCAGGATGAAAGGTTCACTGGAGCCAGGGACAGGTAAGTGTGGGGACAAATGAGAGGCCTTCAAAGAGTCATGGATAACGGCAGCTGCAAAAACAGAACGCAAACACACACACACACACACACACACACACACACACACACACACACAGAGAGGACTGTGCTAAGTACATATTTACAATATAAGAACTAGAGTGGACACGGAAGAGGCAGGGAGGGGTTTTGGGGGATACTCTCACCAGAAAGGAGACTGAAAGGATCCCTCAGCTTCATCCTCCTTCCAACAGCAATGAGATGGAGAGACCATTTCACTGCCAGGAAGAAAGGTTTACTGGAGCCAGGGACAGATAAGTGTGGGGACAAATGAGAGGCCTTCAAGGAGTCATGGGTAACGGAAGCTTCAAAAACAGAAGGGAGACACACACACAGAGGACTGGGCTAAGTACACATTTACAACATAACTATCATGGACGTCGAAGAGGCAGGAAGGGGTTTTGGGGGATACTCACGGGAAAGGAGACTGAAGGGTTCCCTTAGCTTTATCCTCCTTCCAGCAGTAATGAGGTGGAGAGTCCATGTCACTGCTGGGATGAACGGTTCACTGGAGCCAGGGACAGGTAAGTGTGGGGACAAATGAGAGGCCTTCAAGGAGTCATGTGTACAGTAGCTGCATAAACAGAAGGGAAACACACACAGAGAGGACTAAGCTAAGTACACATTTACAACATAACAGCAAGCGTGGACACCGAAGAGGCAGGAAGGGGTTTTTAGGGATACTCACCAGAAAGGAGACTGAAAGGATCCCTCAGCTTCATCCTCCTTCCAACAGCAATGAGATGGAGAGACCATTTCACTGCCAGGATGAAAGGTTCACTGGAGCCAGGGACAGATAAGTGTGGGGACAAATGAGAGGCCTTCAAGGAGTCATGGGTAACGGCAACTGCAAAAACAGAAGGGAGACACACACACACAGAGGACTGGGCTAATTACACATTTACAACATAACAACTAGCGTGGACTCCGAAGAGGCATGGTGGGGTTTTGGGGGATACTCACCGGAAAGGAGACTTAAAGGATCCCTTAGCTTCATCCTCCTTCCAGCAGTAATGAGGTGGAAAGGCCATGTCACTGCCGGGATGAAAGGTTCACTGGAGCAAGGGACAGGTAAGTGTGGGGACAAATGAGAGGCCCTTCAAGGAGACATGGGTACAGCAGCTGCATAAACAGAAGGCAGACACACACACAGAGGACTAAGCTAAGTACACATTTACAACATAACAACTAGCTTGGACACTGAAGAGGCAGGGAGGGGTTTTGGGAGATACTCACCGGAAAGGAGACTGAAGGGATCCCTCAGCTTCATCCTCCTTCCAGCAGTAATGAGGTGGAGAGACCATGTCACTGCCTGGATGAAAGATTCACTGAAGCCAGTGACAGGTAACTGTGGGGACAAATGAAAGACCTTCAAGGAGTCATGGGTAACGGAATCTGCAAAAACAGAAGGGAGACACACACACACAGAGGACTGGGATAAGTACACATTTACAACATAAAAACTAGCGTGGGTACCAAAGAGGAAGGGAGGGGTTTTGGGGGATACTCACGGAAAGGAGATTGAAGGGATCCCTTTGCTTCATCCTCCTTCCAGCAGTAATGATGTGGAGAGGCCATGTCACTGCCGGGATGAAATGTTCACTGGAGCCAGGAACAGGTAAGTGTGGGGACAAATGACAGGCCTTTAAGGAGTCATGGGTAACTGCAGCTGCAAAAACAGAACACAAACACACACAAACAGAGGACTGGGCTAAGTACACATTTACAACATAACAACTAGCATGGACGCTGAAGAGGCAGGAAGGGGTTTTGGGGGATACTCACTGGGAAGGACACTGAAGGGATCTCTCAGCTTCATCCTCCTTCAAGCAATAATGAGGTGGAGAGGTCATGTCACTGGTGGGATGAAAGGTTCACTGGAGCCAGGGACAGGTAAGTGTGGGGACAAATGAGAGGAATTCAAGGAGTCATGGGTTCAGCAGCTGCATAAACAGAAGGAAGACACACACACAGAGGACTAAGCTAATTAAACATTTACAACATAACAACAAGCGTGGACACTGAAGAAGAATGGAGAGGTTTTGGGGGATATTCACTGGAAAGGAGACTGAAGGGATCCCTCAGCTTCGTCCTCCTTCCAGCAGTAATGAGGTGGAGAGGCCATGTCACTGCCAGGATGAAAGTTTCACTGGAGCCAGGGACTTGTAATTGTGGGGACAAATGAGAGGCCTTCTAGGAGTCATGGGTAACTGCAGCTGCAACAACAGAAGGGAGACACACACACAAAGAGGACTGGGCTAATTACACATTTACAACATAACAACTAGCGTGGACATCGAAGAGGCAGGGAGTGGTTTGCGAGATACTCACCGGAAAGGAAACTGTAGGGACCTTTCAGCTTCATCCTCCTTCCAGCAATAATGAGGTGGAGAGACCATGTCACTGGCGGGATGAAAGGTTCACTGGAGCCAGGGACAGGTAAGTGTGGGGACAAATGAGAGGCCTTCAAGGAGTCATGGGTAACAGCAGCTGCAAAAACAGTATGCAAACACACACACACACACACACACACACACACACACACACACACACACACACACACACACACACAGAGGACTGGGCTAAGTACATATTTACAATATAAGAACTAGAGTGGACACCGAAGAGGCAGGGAGGGGTTTTGGGGGATACTCACCGGAAAGGAGACTTAAAGGATCCCTTAGCTTCATCCTCCTTCCAGCAGTAATGAGGTGGAAAGGCCATGTCACTGCCGGGATAAAAGGTTCACTGGCGCCATGGACAGGTAAGTGTGGGGACAAATGAGAGGCCTTCAAAGAGACATGGGTACAGCAGCTGAATAAACAGAAGGGAGACACACACACAGAGGACTAAGCTAATTACACATTTACAACATAACAACTAGCTTGGACACTGAAGATGCAGGGAGGGGTTTTGGGAGATACTCACCGGAAAGGAGACTGAAGGGATCCCTCAGCTTCATCCTCCTTCCAGCAGTAATGAGGTGGAGAGACCATGTCACTGCCTGGATGAAAGATTCACTGGAGCCAGTGACAGGTAACTGTGGGGACAAATGAGAGACCTTCAAGGAGTCATGGGTAACGGAATCTGCAAAAACAGAAGGGAGACACACACACACACAGAGGACTGGGCTAAGTACACATTTACAACATAACAACTAGCGTAGACACCGAAGAGGCAGTGAGTTTTTTGTGGGATACTCACCAGAAAGGAGACTGAAGGGATCTCTCAGCTTCATCCTCCATCAAGCAATAATGAGGTGGAGAGACCATGTCACTGGCGGAATGAAAGGTTCACTGGAGCCAGGGACAGGTAAGTGTGGGGACAAATGAGAGGCCTTCAAGGAGTACAGCAGCTGCATAAACAGAAGGGAGACACACACACGGAGGGCTAAGCTAAGTACACATTTACAACATAACAACTAGCGTGGACACCGAAGATGCAGTGTGGGGTTTTGGGGGATACTCAGCGGAAAGGATCCCTCAGCTTCATCCTCCTTCCAGCAGTAATGAGGTGGAGAGGTCATGTCACTGCTGGGATGAAAGGTTCAGTGGAGCCAGGGACAGGTATGTGTGGGGACAAATGAGAGGCCTTCAAGGAGTCATGGGTAATGGCAGCTGCAAAAACAGAATGCAAACACACAGACACACAGAGGACTGGGCTAAGTACACATTTACAACATAACAACTAGAGCAGACACTAAAGAGGCAGGGAGAGGTTTTGGGGGATACTCACGGAAAGGAGATTGAAGGGATCCCTTAGCTTCATCCTCCTTCCAGCAGCAATGAGGTGGAGAGACAATGTCATTGCTGGGATGAAAGATTCACTGGAGCCAGGGACAGGTAAGTGTGGGGACAAATGAGAGCCCCTCAAGGAGTCATGGGTAACGGAAGCTACAAAAACAGAAGCGAGACACACACACAGAGGACTGGGCTAAGTACACATTTACAACATAACTAGCATGGACGTCGAAGAGGCAGGAAGGGGTTTTGGGGGATACTCACCGGAAAGGAGACTGAAGGGATCCCTTAGCTTCATCCTCCTTCCAGCAGTAATGAGGTGGAGAGTCCATGTTACTGCTGGGATGAACGGTTCACTGGAGCCAGGGACAGGTAAGTGTGGGGACAAATGAGAGCCCTTCAAGGAGTCATGTGTACAGTAGCTGCATTAACAGAAGGGAGACACACACAGAGAGGACTAAGCTAAGTACACATTTACAACATAACAGCAAGCGTGGACACCGAAGAGGCAGGAAGGGGTTTTTGGGGATACTCACCAGAAAGGAGACTGAAGGGATCCCTTAGCTTCATCCTCCTTCCAGCAGAAATGAGGTGGAGAGGCCATGTCACTGCCAGGATGAAAGGTTCACTGGAGCCAGGGACAGGTAAGTGTGGGGACAAATGAGAGGCCTTCAAGGAGTCAAGGATAACGGCAGCTGCAAAAACAGAACGCAAACACACACACACACACACACACACACACACACACACACAGAGGACTGGGCTAAGTACATATTTACAATATAAGAACTAGAGTGGACACCGAAGAGGCAGGGAGGGGTTTTGGGGGATACTCACCAGAAAGGAGACTGAAAGGATCCCTCAGCTTCATCCTCCTTCCAACAGCAATGAGATGGAGAGACCATTTCACTGCCAGGATGAAAGGTTCACTGGAGCCAGGGACAGATAAGTGTGGGGACAAATGAGAGGCCTTCAAGGAGTCATGGGTAACGGAAGCTTCAAAAACAGAAGGAGGACACACACACAGAGGACTGGGCTAAGTACACATTTACAACATAACTAGCATGGACGTCGAAGAGGCAGGAAGGGGTTTTGGGGGATACTCACGGGAAAGGAGACTGAAGGGTTCCCTTAGCTTCATCCTCCTTCCAGCAGTAATGAGGTGGAGAGTCCATGTCACTGCTGGGATGAACGGTTCACTGGAGCCAGGGACAGGTAAGTGTGGGGACAAATGAGAGGCCTTTAAGGAGTCATGTGTACAGTAGCTGCATAAACAGAAGGGAAACACACACAGAGAGGACTAAGCTAAGTACACATTTACAACATAACAGCAAGCGTGGACACCGAAGAGGCAGGAAGGGGTTTTTGGGGATACTCACCAGAAAGGAGACTGAAAGGATCCCTCAGCTTCATCCTCCTTCCAACAGCAATGAGATGGAGAGACCATTTCACTGCCAGGATGAAAGGTTCACTGGAGCCAGGGACAGATAAGTGTGGGGACAAATGAGAGGCCTTCAAGGAGTCATGGGTAACGGCAACTGCAAAAACAGAAGGGAGACACACACACACAGAGGACTGGGCTAATTACACATTTACAACATAACAACTAGAGTGGACACCGAAGAGGCATGGTGGGGTTTTGGGGGATACTCACCGGAAAGGAGACTTAAAGGATCCCTTAGCTTCATCCTCCTTCCAGCAGTAATGAGGTGGAAAGGCCATGTCACTGCCGGGATGAAAGGTTCACTGGAGCAAGGGACAGGTAAGTGTGGGGACAAATGAGAGGCCCTTCAAGGAGACATGGGTACAGCAGCTGCATAAACAGAAGGCAGACACACACACAGAGGACTAAGCTAAGTACACATTTACAACATAACAACTAGCTTGGACACTGAAGAGGCAGGGAGGGGTTTTGGGAGATACTCACCGGAAAGGAGACTGAAGGGATCCCTCAGCTTCATCCTCCTTCCAGCAGTAATGAGGTGGAGAGACCATGTCACTGCCTGGATGAAAGATTCACTGGAGCCGGTGACAGGTAACTGTGGGGACAAATGAGAGACCTTCAAGGAGTCATGGGTAACGGAATCTGCAAAAACAGAAGGGAGACACACACACACAAAGGACTGGGATAAGTACACATTTACAAAATAAAAACTAGCGTGGGTACCAAAGAGGAAGGGAGGGGTTTTGGGGGATACTCACGGAAAGGAGATTGAAGGGATCCCTTTGCTTCATCCTCCTTCCAGCAGTAATGAGGTGGAGAGGCCATGTCACTGCCGGGATGAAATGTTCACTGGAGCCAGGAACAGGTAAGTGTGGGGACAAATGACAGGCCTTCAAGGAGTCATGGGTAACTGCAGCTGCAAAAACAGAACACAAACACACACAAACAGAGGACTGGGCTAAGTACACATTTACAACATAACAACTAGCATGGACGCTGAAGAGGCAGGAAGGGGTTTTGGGGGATACTCACTGGGAAGGACACTGAAGGGATCTCTCAGCTTCATCCTCCTTCAAGCAATAATGAGGTGGAGAGACCATGTCACTGGTGGGATGAAAGGTTCACTGGAGCCAGGGACAGGTAAGTGTGGGGACAAATGAGAGGCATTCAAGGAGTCATGGGTTCAGCAGCTGCATAAACAGAAGGAAGACACACACACAGAGGACTAAGCTAATTAAACATTTACAACATAACAACAAGCGTGGACACTGAAGAAGAATGGAGAGGTTTTGGGGGATATTCACTGGAAAGGAGACTGAAGGGATCCCTCAGCTTCGTCCTCCTTCCAGCAGTAATGAGGTGGAGAGGCCATGTCACTGCCAGGATGAAAGTTTTACTGGAGCCAGGGACTTGTAAGTGTGGGGACAAATGAGAGGCCTTCTAGGAGTCATGGGTAACAGCAGCTGCAACAACAGAAGGGAGACACACACACAAAGAGGACTGGGCTAATTACACATTTACAACATAACAACTAGCGTGGACAACGAAGAGGCAGGGAGTGGTTTGCGAGATACTCACCGGAAAGGAAACTGTAGGGACCTTTCAGCTTCATCCTCCTTCCAGCAATAATGAGGTGGAGAGACCATGTCAGTGGCGGGAAGAAAGGTTCACTGGAGCCAGGGACAGGTAAGTGTGGGGACAAATGAGAGGCCTTCAAGGGGTCATGGGTAACAGCAGCTGCAAAAACAGTATGCAAACACACACACACACACACACACACACACACACACACACACACACACACACACACACACACACACACACACACACACAGGACTGGGCTAAGTACATATTTACAATATAAGAACTAGAGTGGACACCGAAGAGGCAGGGAGGGGTTTTGGGGAATACTCACCAGAAAGGAGACTGAAAGGATCCCTCAGCTTCATCCTCCTTCCAACAGCAATGAGATGGAGAGACCATTTCACTGCCAGGATGAAAGGTTCACTGGAGCCAGGGACAGATAAGTGTGGCGTCAAATAAGAGGCCTTCAAGGAGTCATGGGTAACAGCAGCTGCAAAAACAGAACGCAAACACACAAACACAGAGGACTGGGCTAAGTACACATTTACAACATAACAACTAGCGTGGACACCGAAGAGGCATGGTGGGGTTTTGGGGGATACTCACCGGAAAGGAGACTTAAAGGATCCCTTAGCTTCATCCTCCTTCCAGCAGTAATGAGGTGGAAAGGCCATGTCACTGCCGGGATGAAAGGTTCACTGGAGCAAGGGACAGGTAAGTGTGGGGACAAATGAGAGGCCCTTCAAGGAGACATGGGTACAGCAGCTGCATAAACAGAAGGCAGACACACACACACAGAGGACTAAGCTAAGTACACATTTACAACATAACAACTAGCTTGGACACTGAAGAGGCAGGGAGGGGTTTTGGGAGATACTCACCGGAAAGGAGACTGAAGGGATCCCTCAGCTTCATCCTCCTTCCAGCAGTAATGAGGTGGAGAGACCATGTCACTGCCTGGATGAAAGATTCACTGGAGCCGGTGACAGGTAACTGTGGGGACAAATGAGAGACCTTCAAGGAGTCATGGGTAACGGAATCTGCAAAAACAGAAGGGAGACACACACACACAAAGGACTGGGTTAAGTACACATTTACAAAATAAAAACTAGCGTGGGTACCAAAGAGGAAGGGAGGGGTTTTGGGGGATACTCACGGAAAGGAGATTGAAGGGATCCCTTTGCTTCATCCTCCTTCCAGCAGTAATGAGGTGGAGAGGCCATGTCACTGCAGGGATGAAATGTTCACTGGAGCCAGGAACAGGTAAGTGTGGGGACAAATGACAGGCCTTCAAGGAGTCATGGGTAACTGCAGCTGCAAAAACAGAACACAAACACACACAAACAGAGGACTGGGCTAAGTACACATTTACAACATAACAACTAGCATGGACGCTGAAGAGGCAGGAAGGGGTTTTGGGGGATACTCACTGGGAAGGACACTGAAGGGATCTCTCAGCTTCATCCTCCTTCAAGCAATAATGAGGTGGAGAGACCATGTCACTGGTGGGATGAAAGGTTCACTGGAGCCAGGGACAGGTAAGTGTGGGGACAAATGAGAGGCATTCAAGGAGTCATGGGTTCAGCAGCTGCATAAACAGAAGGAAGACACGCACACAGAGGACTAAGCTAATTAAACATTTACAACATAACAACAAGCGTGGACACTGAAGAAGAATGGAGAGGTTTTGGGGGGTATTCACTGGAAAGGAGACTGAAGGGATCCCTCAGCTTCGTCCTCCTTCCAGCAGTAATGAGGTGGAGAGGCCATGTCACTGCCAGGATGAAAGTTTTACTGGAGCCAGGGACTTGTAAGTGTGGGGACAAATGAGAGGCCTTCTAGGAGTCATGGGTAACAGCAGCTGCAACAACAGAAGGGAGACACACACACAAAGAGGACTGGGCTAATTACACATTTACAACATAACAACTAGCGTGGACAACGAAGAGGCAGGGAGTGGTTTGCGAGATACTCACCGGAAAGGAAACTGTAGGGACCTTTCAGCTTCATCCTCCTTCCAGCAATAATGAGGTGGAGAGACCATGTCACTGGCGGGAAGAAAGGTTCACTGGAGCCAGGGACAGGTAAGTGTGGGGACAAATGAGAGGCCTTCAAGGGGTCATGGGTAACAGCAGCTGCAAAAACAGTATGCAAACACACACACACACACACACACACACACAACTGGGCTAAGTACATATTTACAATATAAGAACTAGAGTGGACACCGAAGAGGCAGGGAGGGGTTTTGGGGAATACTCACCAGAAAGGAGACTGAAAGGATCCCTCAGCTTCATCCTCCTTCCAACAGCAATGAGATGGAGAGACCATTTCACTGCCAGGATGAAAGGTTCACTGGAGCCAGGGACAGATAAGTGTGGGGTCAAATGAGAGGCCTTCAAGGAGTCATGGGTAACAGCAGCTGCAAAAACAGAACGCAAACACACAAACACAGAGGACTGGGCTAAGTACACATTTACAACATAACAACTAGCGTGGACACCGAAGAGGCATGGTGGGATTTTGGGGGATACTCACCGGAAAGGAGACTTAAAGGATCCCTTAGCTTCATCCTCCTTCCAGCAGTAATGAGGTGGAAAGGCCATGTCACTGCCGGGATGAAAGGTTCACTGGCGCCAGGGACAGGTAAGTGTGGGGACAAAAGAGAGCCCTTCAAGGAGTCATGGGTAACGGAAGCTACAAAAACAGAAGGGAGACACACACACAGAGGACTGGGCTAAGTACACATTTACAACATAACTAGCATGGACGTCGAAGAGGCAGGAAGGGGTTTTGGGGGATACTCACCGGAAAGGATCCCTCTGCTTCATCCTCCTTCCAGCACTAATGAGGTGGAGAGGTCATGTCACTGCTGGGATGAAAGGTTCAGTGGAGCCAGGGACAGGTATGTGTGGGGACAAATGAGAGGCCTTCAAGGAGTCATGGGTAATGGCAGCTGCAAAAACAGAACGCAAACACACAGACACACAGAGGACTGGGCTAAGTACACATTTACAACATAACAACTAGAGCAGACACCAAAGAGGCAGGGAGAGGTTTTGGGGGATACTCACGGAAAGGAGATTGAAGGGATCCCTTAGCTTCATCCTCCTTCCAGCAGCAATGAGGTGGAGAGACAATGTCACTGCTGGGATGAAAGATTCACTGGAGCCAGGTTCAGGTAAGTGTGGGGACAAATGAGAGCCCCTCAAGGAGTCATGGGTAACGGAAGCTACAAAAACAGAAGCGAGACACACACACAGAGGACTGGGCTAAGTACACATTTACAACATAACTAGCATGGACGTCGAAGAGGCAGGAAGGGGTTTTGGGGGATACTCACCGGAAAGGAGACTGAAGGGATCCCTTAGCTTCATCCTCCTTCCAGCAGTAATGAGGTGGAGAGTCCATGTTACTGCTGGGATGAACGGTTCACTGGAGCCAGGGACAGGTAAGTGTGGGGACAAATGAGAGCCCTTCAAGGAGTCATGGGTAACGGAAGCTACAAAAACAGATGGGAGACACACACACAGAGGACTGGGCTAAGTACACATTTACAACATAACTAGCATGGACGTCGAAGAGGCAGGAAGGGGTTTTGGGGGATACTCACGGGAAAGGAGACTGAAGGGTTCCCTTAGCTTCATCCTCCTTCCAGTAGTAATGAGGTGGAGAGTCCATGTCACTGCTGGGATGAACGGTTCACTGGAGCCAGGGACAGGTAAGTGTGGGAACAAATGAGAGGCCTTCAAGGAGTCATGTGTACAGTAGCTGCATTAACAGAAGGGAAACACACACAGAGAGGACTAAGCTAAGTACACATTTACAACATAACAGCAAGCGTGGACACCGAAGAGGCAGGAAGGGTTTTTTGGGGATACTCACTAGAGATGAGCGGGTTCGGTTCCTCGGAATCCGAACCCGCCCGAACTTCATGTTTTTTTTCACGGGTCCGAGCGACTCGGATCTTCCCGCCTTGCTCGGTTAACCCGAGCGCGCCCGAACGTCATCATGACGCTGTCGGATTCTCGCGAGGCTCGGATTCTATCGCGAGACTCGGATTCTATATAAGGAGCCGCGCGTCGCCGCCATTTTCACTCGTGCATTGAGATTGATAGGGAGAGGACGTGTCTGGCGTCCTCTCCATTAGAATAGAGATAGATTAGATAGAGAGAGAGAGATTGTGCAGAGTCGCAGACAGAGTTAGTTTACCACAGTCAGTGACCAGTGCAGTTGCTAGTTAACTTTTATTTAATATAATATATCCGTTCACTTCTCTCTGCTATATCCGTTCTCTGCCTGAAAAAAAAAACGATACACAGCACAGTCAGTCACACAGTGTGACTCAGTCTGTGTGCACTCAGCTCAGCCCAGTGTGCTGCACAGTCATCAATGTATAAATTAAAAGCTTATAATTAATTGTGGGGGAGACTGGGGAGCACTGCAGGTTGTTAGCAGGAGCCAGGAGTACAATTATATTATTTAACAGTGCACACTTTTGCTGCAGGAGTGGTGACCAGTGCCTGACCACCAGTATAGTATTGTTGTATACTACTAATATCTCTTTAAATATCAACCAGTCTATATTAGCAGCAGACACAGTACAGTGCGGTAGTTCACGGCTGTGGCTACCTCTGTGTCGGCACACGGCAGGCAGTCCGTCCGACCAGAATTGTATTATTTATTATTATATACCTACCACCTAACCGTGGTTTTTTTTTCATTCTTTATACCGTCATAGTGTCATCCTAATTGTTACGAGTATACTACTATCTCTTTATCAACCAGTGTACAGTGCGGTAGTTCACGGCTGTGGCTACCTCTGTGTCGGCACACGGCAGGCAGTCCGTCCGACCAGAATTGTATTATTTATTATTATATACCTACCACCTAACCGTGGTTTTTTTTTCATTCTTTATACCGTCATAGTGTCATCCTAATTGTTACGAGTATACTACTATCTCTTTATCAACCAGTGTACAGTGCGGTAGTTCACGGCTGTGGCTACCTCTGTGTCGGCACACGGCAGGCAGTCCGTCCGACCAGAATTGTATTATTTATTATTATATACCTACCACCTAACCGTGGTTTTTTTTTTCATTCTTTATACCGTCATAGTGTCATCCTAATTGTTACGAGTATACTACTATCTCTTTATCAACCAGTGTACAGTGCGGTAGTTCACGGCTGTGGCTACCTCTGTGTCGGCACACGGCAGGCAGTCCGTCCGACCAGAATTGTATTATTTATTATTATATACCTACCACCTAACCGTGGTTTTTTTTTTCATTCTTTATACCGTCATAGTGTCATCCTAATTGTTACGAGTATACTACTATCTCTTTATCAACCAGTGTACAGTGCGGTAGTTCACGGCTGTGGCTACCTCTGTGTCGGCACACGGCAGGCAGTCCGTCCGACCAGAATTGTATTATTTATTATTATATACCTACCACCTAACCGTGGTTTTTTTTTCATTCTTTATACCGTCATAGTGTCATCCTAATTGTTACGAGTATACTACTATCTCTTTATCAACCAGTGTACAGTGCGGTAGTTCACGGCTGTGGCTACCTCTGTGTCGGCACACGGCAGGCAGTCCGTCCGACCAGAATTGTATTATTTATTATTATATACCTACCACCTAACCGTGGTTTTTTTTTCATTCTTTATACCGTCATAGTGTCATCCTAATTGTTACGAGTATACTACTATCTCTTTATCAACCAGTGTACAGTGCGGTAGTTCACGGCTGTGGCTACCTCTGTGTCGGCACACGGCAGGCAGTCCGTCCGACCAGAATTGTATTATTTATTATTATATACCTACCACCTAACCGTGGTTTTTTTTTCATTCTTTATACCGTCATAGTGTCATCCTAATTGTTACGAGTATACTACTATCTCTTTATCAACCAGTGTACAGTGCGGTAGTTCACGGCTGTGGCTACCTCTGTGTCGGCACACGGCAGGCAGTCCGTCCGACCAGAATTGTATTATTTATTATTATATACCTACCACCTAACCGTGGTTTTTTTTTTCATTCTTTATACCGTCATAGTGTCATCCTAATTGTTACGAGTATACTACTATCTCTTTATCAACCAGTGTACAGTGCGGTAGTTCACGGCTGTGGCTACCTCTGTGTCGGCACACGGCAGGCAGTCCGTCCGACCAGAATTGTATTATTTATTATTATATACCTACCACCTAACCGTGGTTTTTTTTTCATTCTTTATACCGTCATAGTGTCATCCTAATTGTTACGAGTATACTACTATCTCTTTATCAACCAGTGTACAGTGCGGTAGTTCACGGCTGTGGCTACCTCTGTGTCGGCAGTCGGCAGGCAGTCCGTCCATCCATAATTGTATTATTATTATAATATATACCACCTAACCGTGGTTTTTTTATACCACCTAACCGTGGCAGTCCGTCCATAATTGTATACTAGTATCCAATCCATCCATCTCCATTGTTTACCTGAGGTGCCTTTTAGTTCTGCCTATAAAATATGGAGAACAAAAAAGTTGAGGTTCCAAAATTAGGGAAAGATCAAGATCCACTTCCACCTCGTGCTGAAGCTGCTGCCACTAGTCATGGCCGAGACGATGAAATGCCAGCAACGTCGTCTGCCAAGGCCGATGCCCAATGTCATAGTACAGAGCATGTCAAATCCAAAACACCAAATATCAGAAAAAAAAGGACTCCAAAACCTAAAATAAAATTGTCGGAGGAGAAGCGTAAACTTGCCAATATGCCATTTACCACACGGAGTGGCAAGGAACGGCTGAGGCCCTGGCCTATGTTCATGGCTAGTGGTTCAGCTTCACATGAGGATGGAAGCACTCAGCCTCTCGCTAGAAAACTGAAAAGACTCAAGCTGGCAAAAGCACCGCAAAGAACTGTGCGTTCTTTGAAATCCCAAATCCACAAGGAGAGTCCAATTGTGTCGTTTGCGATGCCTGACCTTCCCAACACTGGACGTGAAGAGCATGCGCCTTCCACTATTTGCATGCCCCCTGCAAGTGCTGGAAGGAGCACCCGCAGTCCAGTTCCTGATAGTCAGATTGAAGATGTCAGTGTTGAAGTACACCAGGATGAGGAGGATATGGGTGTTGCTGGCGCTGGGGAGGAAATTGACCAGGAGGATTCTGATGGTGAGGTGGTTTGTTTAAGTCAGGCACCCGGGGAGACACCTGTTGTCCGTGGGAGGAATATGGCCGTTGACATGCCAGGTGAAAATACCAAAAAAATCAGCTCTTCGGTGTGGAGGTATTTCACCACAAATGCGGACAACAGGTGTCAAGCCGTGTGTTCCCTTTGTCAAGCTGTAATAAGTAGGGGTAAGGACGTTAACCACCTCGGAACATCCTCCCTTATACGTCACCTGCAGCGCATTCATAATAAGTCAGTGACAAGTTCAAAAACTTTGGGTGACAGCGGAAGCAGTCCACTGACCAGTAAATCCCTTCCTCTTGTAACCAAGCTCACGCAAACCACCCCACCAACTCCCTCAGTGTCAATTTCCTCCTTCCCCAGGAATGCCAATAGTCCTGCAGGCCATGTCACTGGCAAGTCTGACGAGTCCTCTCCTGCCTGGGATTCCTCCGATGCATCCTTGCGTGTAACGCCTACTGCTGCTGGCGCTGCTGTTGTTGCCGCTGGGAGTCGATGGTCATCCCAGAGGGGAAGTCGTAAGCCCACTTGTACTACTTCCAGTAAGCAATTGACTGTTCAACAGTCCTTTGCGAGGAAGATGAAATATCACAGCAGTCATCCTACTGCAAAGCGGATAACTGAGGCCTTGGCATCCTGGGTGGTGAGAAACGTGGTTCCGGTATCCATCATTACTGCAGAGCCAACTAGAGACTTGTTGGAGGTACTGTGTCCCCGGTACCAAATACCATCTAGGTTCCATTTCTCTAGGCAGGCGATACCGAAAATGTACACAGACCTCAGAAAAAGAGTCACCAGTGTCCTAAAAAATGCAGCTGTACCCAATGTCCACTTAACCACGGACATGTGGACAAGTGGAGCAGGGCAGGGTCAGGACTATATGACTGTGACAGCCCACTGGGTAGATGTATGGACTCCCGCCGCAAGAACAGCAGCGGCGGCACCAGTAGCAGCATCTCGCAAACGCCAACTCTTTCCTAGGCAGGCTACGCTTTGTATCACCGCTTTCCAGAATACGCACACAGCTGAAAACCTCTTACGGCAACTGAGGAAGATCATCGCGGAATGGCTTACCCCAATTGGACTCTCCTGTGGATTTGTGGCATCGGACAACGCCAGCAATATTGTGTGTGCATTAAATCTGGGCCAATTCCAGCACGTCCCATGTTTTGCACATACCTTGAATTTGGTGGTGCAGAATTTTTTAAAAAACGACAGGGCCGTGCAAGAGATGCTGTCGGTGGCCAGAAGAATTGCGGGACACTTTCGGCGTACAGGCACCACGTACAGAAAACTGGAGCACCACCAAAAACTACTGAACCTGCCCTGCCATCATCTGAAGCAAGAAGTGGTAACGAGGTGGAATTCAACCCTCTATATGCTTCAGAGGTTGGAGGAGCAGCAAAAGGCCATTCAAGCCTATACAATTGAGCACGATATAGTAGGTGGAATGCACCTGTCTCAAGTGCAGTGGAGAATGATTTCAACGTTGTGCAAGGTTCTGATGCCCTTTGAACTTGCCACACGTGAAGTCAGTTCAGACACTGCCAGCCTGAGTCAGGTCATTCCCCTCATCAGGCTTTTGCAGAAGAAGCTGGAGGCATTGAAGGAGGAGCTAACACGGAGCGATTCCGCTAGGCATGTGGGACTTGTGGATGCAGCCCTTAATTCGCTTAACAAGGATTCACGGGTGGTCAATCTGTTGAAATCAGAGCACTACATTTTGGCCACCGTGCTCGATCCTAGATTTAAAGCCTACCTTGGATCTCTCTTTCCGGCAGACACAGGTCTGCTGGGGTTGAAAGACCTGCTGGTGACAAAATTGTCAAGTCAAGCGGAACGCGACCTGTCAACATCTCCTCCTTCACATTCTCCCGCAACTGGGGGTGCGAGGAAAAGGCTCAGAATTCCGAGCCCACCCGCTGGCGGTGATGCAGGGCAGTCTGGAGCGACTGCTGATGCTGACATCTGGTCCGGACTGAAGGACCTGACAACGATTACGGACATGTCGTCTACTGTCACTGCATATGATTCTCTCAACATTGATAGAATGGTGGAGGATTATATGAGTGACCGCATCCAAGTAGGCACGTCACACAGTCCGTACTTATACTGGCAGGAAAAAGAGGCAATTTGGAGGCCCTTGCACAAACTGGCTTTATTCTACCTAAGTTGCCCTCCCACAAGTGTGTACTCCGAAAGAGTGTTTAGTGCCGCCGCTCACCTTGTCAGCAATCGGCGTACGAGGTTACATCCAGAAAATGTGGAGAAGATGATGTTCATTAAAATGAATTATAATCAATTCCTCCGCGGAGACATTGACCAGCAGCAATTGCCTCCACAAAGTACACAGGGAGCTGAGATGGTGGATTCCAGTGGGGACGAATTGATAATCTGTGAGGAGGGGGATGTACACGGTGATATATCGGAGGGTGAAGATGAGGTGGACATCTTGCCTCTGTAGAGCCAGTTTGTGCAAGGAGAGATTAATTGCTTCTTTTTTGGGGGGGGTCCAAACCAACCCGTCATATCAGTCACAGTCGTGTGGCAGACCCTGTCACTGAAATGATGGGTTGGTTAAAGTGTGCATGTCCTGTTTTGTTTATACAACATAAGGGTGGGTGGGAGGGCCCAAGGATAATTCCATCTTGCACCTCTTTTTTCTTTTCTTTTTCTTTGCATCATGTGCTGATTGGGGTGGGTTTTTTGGAAGGGACACCCTGCGTGACACTGCAGTGCCACTCCTAGATGGGCCCGGTGTTTGTGTCGGCCACTAGGGTCGCTAATCTTACTCACACAGCTACCTCATTGCGCCTCTTTTTTTCTTTGCGTCATGTGCTGTTTGGGGAGGGTTTTTTGGAAGGGACATCCTGCGTGACACTGCAGTGCCACTCCTAGATGTGCCCGGTGTTTGTGTCGGCCACTAGGGTCGCTAATCTTACTCACACAGTCAGCTACCTCATTGCGCCTCTTTTTTTCTTTGCGTCATGTGCTGTTTGGGGAGGGTTTTTTGGAAGGGCCATCCTGCGTGACACTGCAGTGCCACTCCTAGATGGGCCCGGTGTTTGTGTCGGCCACTAGGGTCGCTAATCTTACTCACACAGCTACCTCATTGCGCCTCTTTTTTTCTTTGCGTCATGTGCTGTTTGGGGAGGGTTTTTTGGAAGGGACATCCTGCGTGACACTGCAGTGCCACTCCTAGATGGGCCCGGTGTTTGTGTCGGCCACTAGGGTCGCTTATCTTACTCACACAGCGACCTCGGTGCAAATTTTAGGACTAAAAATAATATTGTGAGGTGTGAGGTATTCAGAATAGACTGAAAATGAGTGTAAATTATGGTTTTTGAGGTTAATAATACTTTGGGATCAAAATGACCCCCAAATTCTATGATTTAAGCTGTTTTTTAGTGTTTTTTGAAAAAAACACCCGAATCCAAAACACACCCGAATCCGACAAAAAAAATTCGGTGAGGTTTTGCCAAAACGCGTTCGAACCCAAAACACGGCCGCGGAACCGAACCCAAAACCAAAACACAAAACCCGAAAAATTTCAGGCGCTCATCTCTAATACTCACCAGAAAGGAGACTGAAGGGATCCCTTAGCTTCATCCTCCTTCCAGCAGAAATGAGGTGGAGAGGCCATGTCACTGCCAGGATGAAAGGTTCACTGGAGCCAGGGACAGGTAAGTGTGGGGACAAATGAGAGGCCTTCAAGGAGTCATGGATAACGGCAGCTGCAAAAACAGAACGCAACACACACACACACACACACACACACACACACACACACACACACACACACACACACAGAGGACTGGGCTAAGTACATATTTACAATATAAGAACTAAAGTGGACACCGAAGAGGCAGGGAGGGGTTTTGGGGGATACTCACCAGAAAGGAGACTGAAAGGATCCCTCAGCTTCATCCTCCTTCCAACAGCAATGAGATGGAGAGACCATTTCACTGCCAGGATGAAAGGTTCACTGGAGCCAGGGACAGATAAGTGTGGGGACAAATGAGAGGCCTTCAAGGAGTCATGGGTAACGGAAGCTTCAAAAACAGAATGAAGACACACACACAGAGGACTGGGCTAAGTACACATTTACAACATAACTAGCATGGACGTCGAAGAGGCAGGAAGGGGTTTTGGGGGATACTCACGGGAAAGGAGACTGAAGGGTTCCCTTAGCTTCATCCTCCTTCCAGCAGTAATGAGGTGGAGAGTCCATGTCACTGCTGGGATGAACGGTTCACTGGAGCCAGGGACAGGTAAGTGTGGGGACAAATGAGAGGCCTTTAAGGAGTCATGTGTACAGTAGCTGCATAAACAGAAGGGAAACACACACAGAGAGGACTAAGCTAAGTACACATTTACAACATAACAGCAAGCGTGGACACCGAAGAGGCAGGAAGGGGTTTTTGGGGAAACTCACCAGAAAGGAGACTGAAAGGATCCCTCAGCTTCATCCTCCTTCCAACAGCAATGAGATGGAGAGACCATTTCACTGCCAGGATGAAAGGTTCACTGGAGCCAGGGACAGATAAGTGTGGGGACAAATGAGAGGCCTTCAAGGAGTCATGGGTAACGGCAACTGCAAAAACAGAAGGGAGACACACACACACAGAGGACTGGGCTAATTACACATTTACAACATAACAACTAGCGTGGACACTGAAGAGGCATGGTGGGGTTTTGGGGGATACTCACCGGAAAGGAGACTTAAAGGATCCCTTAGCTTCATCCTCCTTCCAGCAGTAATGAGGTGGAAAGGCCATGTCACTGCCGGGATGAAAGGTTCACTGGAGCAAGGGACAGGTAAGTGTGGGGACAAATGAGAGGCCCTTCAAGGAGACATGGGTACAGCAGCTGCATAAACAGAAGGCAGACACACACACAGAGGACTAAGCTAAGTACACATTTACAACATAACAACTAGCTTGGACACTGAAGAGGCAGGGAGGGGTTTTGGGAGATACTCACCGGAAAGGAGACTGAAGGGATCCCTCAGCTTCATCCTCCTTCCAGCAGTAATGAGGTGGAGAGACCATGTCACTGCCTGGATGAAAGATTCACTGGAGCCGGTGACAGGTAACTGTGGGGACAAATGAGAGACCTTCAAGGAGTCATGGGTAACGGAATCTGCAAAAACAGAAGGGAGACACACACACACAAAGGACTGGGATAAGTGCACATTTACAAAATAAAAACTAGCGTGGGTACCAAAGAGGAAGGGAGGGGTTTTGGGGGATACTCACTTAAAGGAGATTGAAGGGATCCCTTTGCTTCATCCTCCTTCCAGCAGTAATGAGGTGGAGAGGCCATGTCACTGCCGGGATGAAATGTTCACTGGAGCCAGGAACAGGTAAGTGTGGGGACAAATGACAGGCCTTCAAGGAGTCATGGGTAACTGCAGCTGCAAAAACAGAACACAAACACACACAAACAGAGGACTGGGCTAAGTATAGAGATGAGCGCCTGAAATTTTTCGGGTTTTGTGTTTTGGTTTTGGGTTCGGTTCCGCGGCCGTGTTTTGGGTTCGAACGCGTTTTGGCAAAACCTCACCGAATTATTTTTGTCGGATTCGGGTGTGTTTTGGATTCGGGTGTTTTTTTCCAAAAACACTAAAAAACAGCTTAAATCATAGAATTTGGGGGTCATTTTGATCCCAAAGTATTATTAACCTCAAAAACCATAATTTACACTCATTTTCAGTCTATTCTGAATACCTCACACCTCACAATATTATTTTTAGTCCTAAAATTTGCACCGAGGTCGCTGTGTGAGTAAGATAAGCGACCCTAGTGGCCGACACAAACACCGGGCCCATCTAGGAGTGGCACTGCAGTGTCACGCAGGATGTCCCTACCAAAAAACCCTCCCCAAACAGCACATGACGCAAAGAAAAAAAGAGGCGCAATGAGGTAGCTGTGTGAGTAAGATTAGCGACCCTAGTGGCCGACACAAACACCGGGCCCATCTAGGAGTGGCACTGCAGTGTCACGCAGGATGGCCCTTCCAAAAAACCCTCCCCAAACAGCACATGACGCAAAGAAAAAAAGAGGCGCAATGAGGTAGCTGTGTGAGTAAGATTAGCGACCCTAGTGGCCGACACAAACACCGGGCCCATCTAGGAGTGGCACTGCAGTGTCACGCAGGATGTCCCTTCCAAAAAACCCTCCCCAAACAGCACATGACGCAAAGCAAAAAAGAGGCGCAATGAGGTAGCTGTGTGAGTAAGATTAGCGACCCTAGTGGCCGACACAAACACCGGGCCCATCTAGGAGTGGCACTGCAGTGTCACGCAGGATGGCCCTTCCAAAAAACCCTCCCCAAACAGCACATGACGCAAAGAAAAAAAGAGGCGCAATGAGGTAGCTGTGTGAGTAAGATTAGCGACCCTAGTGGCCGACACAAACACCGGGCCCATCTAGGAGTGGCACTGCAGTGTCACGCAGGATGTCCCTTCCAAAAAACCCTCCCCAAACAGCACATGACGCAAAGAAAAAAAGAGGCTTTTTACTGATATTTGGTGTTTTGGATTTGACATGCTCTGTACTATGACATTGGGCATCGGCCTTGGCAGACGACGTTGCTGGCATTTCATCGTCTCGGCCATGACTAGTGGCAGCAGCTTCAGCACGAGGTGGAAGTGGATCTTGATCTTTCCCTAATTTTGGAACCTCAACTTTTTTGTTCTCCATATTTTATAGGCAGAACTAAAAGGCACCTCAGGTAAACAATGGAGATGGATGGATTGGATACTAGTATACAATTATGGACGGACTGCCACGGTTAGGTGGTATAAAAAAACCACGGTTAGGTGGTATATATTGTAATACAATTATGGATGGACGGACTGCCTGCCGAGTGCCGACACAGAGGTAGCCACAGCCGTGAACTACCGCACTGTACACTGGTTGATAAAGAGATAGTAGTATACTCGTAACAACTAGTATGACTGACTATGACGGTATAAAGAATGAAAAAAAAACCACGGTTAGGTGGTATATATTGTAATACAATTATGGATGGACGGACTGCCTGCCGAGTTCCGACACAGAGGTAGCCACAGCCGTGAACTACCGCACTGTACACTGGTTGATAAAGAGATAGTAGTATACTCGTAACAACTAGTATGACTGACTATGACGGTATAAAGAATGAAAAAAAACCCACGGTTAGGTGGTATATATTATAATACAATTATGGATGGACGGACTGCCTGCCGACTGCCGACACAGAGGTAGCCACAGCCGTGAACTACCGCACTGTACACTGGTTGATAAAGAGATAGTAGTATACTCGTAACAACTAGTATGACACTATGACGGTATAAAGAATGAAAAAAAAACCACGGTTAGGTGGTATATATTATAATAATACAATTATGGATGGACGGACTGCCTGCCGAGTTCCGACACAGAGGTAGCCACAGCCGTGAACTACCGCACTGTACACTGGTTGATAAAGAGATAGTAGTATACTCGTAACAACTAGTATGACTGACTATGACGGTATAAAGAATGAAAAAAAAACCACGGTTAGGTGGTATATATTGTAATACAATTATGGATGGACGGACTGCCTGCCGAGTTCCGACACAGAGGTAGCCACAGCCGTGAACTACCGCACTGTACACTGGTTGATAAAGAGATAGTAGTATACTCGTAACAACTAGTATGACTGACTATGACGGTATAAAGAATGAAAAAAAAACCACGGTTAGGTGGTATATATTGTAATACAATTATGGATGGACGGACTGCCTGCCGAGTTCCGACACAGAGGTAGCCACAGCCGTGAACTAGAGATGAGCGGGTTCGGTTTCTCTGAAACCGAACCCGCACGAACTTCATGTTTTTTTCACGGGTCCGAGCAAACTCGGATCCTCCCGCCTTGCTCGGTTAACCCGAGCGCGCCCGAACGTCATCATGACGCTGTCGGATTCTCGCGAGACTCGGATTCTATATAAGGAGCCGCGCGTCGCCGCCATTTTCACACGTGCATTGAGATTGATAGGGAGAGGACGTGGCTGGCGTCCTCTCCATTAGAAATTAGATTAGAAGAGAGAGAGAGATTGTGCAGAGTCAGACAGAGTTTACCACAGTGACCAGTGCAGTTGTTGTTAGTTAACTTTTATTTATTTTAATATATCCGTTCTCTGCTATATCCGTTCTCTGCCTGAAAAAAAACGATACACAGCAGCAGCCAGTCACACAGTGTGACTCAGTCTGTGTGCACTCAGCTCAGCCCAGTGTGCTGCACATCAATGTATAAAAGGCAAAGCTTATAATAATTGTGGGGGAGACTGGGGAGCACTGCAGGTTGTTATAGCAGGAGCCCCCAGGAGTACATAATATTATATTAATTTAAAATTAAACAGTGCACACTTTTGCTGCAGGAGTGCCACTGCCAGTGTGACTAGTGGTGACCAGTGCCTGACCACCAGTATAGTAGTATATTGTTGTATGTATTGTATACTATCTCTTTATCAACCAGTCTATATTAGCAGCAGACACAGTACAGTGCGGTAGTTCACGGCTGTGGCTACCTCTGTGTCGGCAGTCGGAACTCGGCAGGCAGTCCGTCCATCCATAATTGTATTACAATATATACCACCTAACCGTGGTATTTTTTTTTTCTTTCTTTATACCGTCGTCATAGTGTCATACTAGTTGTTACGAGTATACTACTATCTCTTTATCAACCAGTGTACAGTGCGGTAGTTCACGGCTGTGGCTACCTCTGTGTCGGCAGTCGGCAGGCAGTCCGTCCATCCATAATTGTATTATTATTATAATATATACCACCTAACCGTGGTTTTTTTTTCATTCTTTATACCGTCGTCATAGTGTCATACTAGTTGTTACGAGTATACTACTATCTCTTTATCAACCAGTGTACAGTGCGGTAGTTCACGGCTGTGGCTACCTCTGTGTCGGCAGTCGGCAGGCAGTCCGTCCATCCATAATTGTATTATTATTATAATATATACCACCTAACCGTGGTTTTTTTTTCATTCTTTATACCGTCGTCATAGTGTCATACTAGTTGTTACGAGTATACTACTATCTCTTTATCAACCAGTGTACAGTGCGGTAGTTCACGGCTGTGGCTACCTCTGTGTCGGCAGTCGGCAGGCAGTCCGTCCATCCATAATTGTATTATTATTATAATATATACCACCTAACCGTGGTTTTTTTTTCATTCTTTATACCGTCGTCATAGTGTCATACTAGTTGTTACGAGTATACTACTATCTCTTTATCAACCAGTGTACAGTGCGGTAGTTCACGGCTGTGGCTACCTCTGTGTCGGCAGTCGGCAGGCAGTCCGTCCATCCATAATTGTATTATTATTATAATATATACCACCTAACCGTGGTTTTTTTTTTCATTCTTTATACCGTCGTCATAGTGTCATACTAGTTGTTACGAGTATACTACTATCTCTTTATCAACCAGTGTACAGTGCGGTAGTTCACGGCTGTGGCTACCTCTGTGTCGGCAGTCGGCAGGCAGTCCGTCCATCCATAATTGTATTATTATTATAATATATACCACCTAACCGTGGTTTTTTTTTCATTCTTTATACCGTCGTCATAGTGTCATACTAGTTGTTACGAGTATACTACTATCTCTTTATCAACCAGTGTACAGTGCGGTAGTTCACGGCTGTGGCTACCTCTGTGTCGGCAGTCGGCAGGCAGTCCGTCCATCCATAATTGTATTATTATTATAATATATACCACCTAACCGTGGTTTTTTTTTCATTCTTTATACCGTCGTCATAGTGTCATACTAGTTGTTACGAGTATACTACTATCTCTTTATCAACCAGTGTACAGTGCGGTAGTTCACGGCTGTGGCTACCTCTGTGTCGGCAGTCGGCAGGCAGTCCGTCCATCCATAATTGTATTATTATTATAATATATACCACCTAACCGTGGTTTTTTTTTCATTCTTTATACCGTCGTCATAGTGTCATACTAGTTGTTACGAGTATACTACTATCTCTTTATCAACCAGTGTACAGTGCGGTAGTTCACGGCTGTGGCTACCTCTGTGTCGGCAGTCGGCAGGCAGTCCGTCCATCCATAATTGTATTATTATTATAATATATACCACCTAACCGTGGTTTTTTTTTTCATTCTTTATACCGTCGTCATAGTGTCATACTAGTTGTTACGAGTATACTACTATCTCTTTATCAACCAGTGTACAGTGCGGTAGTTCACGGCTGTGGCTACCTCTGTGTCGGCAGTCGGCAGGCAGTCCGTCCATCCATAATTGTATTATTATTATAATATATACCACCTAACCGTGGTTTTTTTTTCATTCTTTATACCGTCGTCATAGTGTCATACTAGTTGTTACGAGTATACTACTATCTCTTTATCAACCAGTGTACAGTGCGGTAGTTCACGGCTGTGGCTACCTCTGTGTCGGCAGTCGGCAGGCAGTCCGTCCATCCATAATTGTATTATTATTATAATATATACCACCTAACCGTGGTTTTTTTTTCATTCTTTATACCGTCGTCATAGTGTCATACTAGTTGTTACGAGTATACTACTATCTCTTTATCAACCAGTGTACAGTGCGGTAGTTCACGGCTGTGGCTACCTCTGTGTCGGCAGTCGGCAGGCAGTCCGTCCATCCATAATTGTATTATTATTATAATATATACCACCTAACCGTGGTTTTTTTTTCATTCTTTATACCGTCGTCATAGTGTCATACTAGTTGTTACGAGTATACTACTATCTCTTTATCAACCAGTGTACAGTGCGGTAGTTCACGGCTGTGGCTACCTCTGTGTCGGCAGTCGGCAGGCAGTCCGTCCATCCATAATTGTATTATTATTATAATATATACCACCTAACCGTGGTTTTTTTTTCATTCTTTATACCGTCGTCATAGTGTCATACTAGTTGTTACGAGTATACTACTATCTCTTTATCAACCAGTGTACAGTGCGGTAGTTCACGGCTGTGGCTACCTCTGTGTCGGCAGTCGGCAGGCAGTCCGTCCATCCATAATTGTATTATTATTATAATATATACCAACTAACCGTGGTTTTTTTTTCATTCTTTATACCGTCGTCATAGTGTCATACTAGTTGTTACGAGTATACTACTATCTCTTTATCAACCAGTGTACAGTGCGGTAGTTCACGGCTGTGGCTACCTCTGTGTCGGCAGTCGGCAGGCAGTCCGTCCATCCATAATTGTATTATTATTATAATATATACCACCTAACCGTGGTTTTTTTTTCATTCTTTATACCGTCGTCATAGTGTCATACTAGTTGTTACGAGTATACTACTATCTCTTTATCAACCAGTGTACAGTGCGGTAGTTCACGGCTGTGGCTACCTCTGTGTCGGCAGTCGGCAGGCAGTCCGTCCATCCATAATTGTATTATTATTATAATATATACCACCTAACCGTGGTTTTTTTTTCATTCTTTATACCGTCGTCATAGTGTCATACTAGTTGTTACGAGTATACTACTATCTCTTTATCAACCAGTGTACAGTGCGGTAGTTCACGGCTGTGGCTACCTCTGTGTCGGCAGTCGGCAGGCAGTCCGTCCATCCATAATTGTATTATTATTATAATATATACCACCTAACCGTGGTTTTTTTTTCATTCTTTATACCGTCGTCATAGTGTCATACTAGTTGTTACGAGTATACTACTATCTCTTTATCAACCAGTGTACAGTGCGGTAGTTCACGGCTGTGGCTACCTCTGTGTCGGCAGTCGGCAGGTATCCAATACTAGTATCCAATCCATCCATCTCCATTGTTTACCTGAGGTGCCTTTTAGTTCTGCCTATAAAATATGGAGAACAAAAAAGTTGAGGTTCCAAAATTAGGGAAAGATCAAGATCCACTTCCACCTCGTGCTGAAGCTGCTGCCACTAGTCATGGCCGAGACGATGAAATGCCAGCAACGTCGTCTGCCAAGGCCGATGCCCAATGTCATAGTACAGAGCATGTCAAATCCAAAACACCAAATATCAGAAAAAAAAGGACTCCAAAACCTAAAATAAAATTGTCGGAGGAGAAGCGTAAACTTGCCAATATGCCATTTACCACACGGAGTGGCAAGGAACGGCTGAGGCCCTGGCCTATGTTCATGGCTAGTGGTTCAGCTTCACATGAGGATGGAAGCACTCAGCCTCTCGCTAGAAAACTGAAAAGACTCAAGCTGGCAAAAGCACCGCAAAGAACTGTGCGTTCTTCGAAATCCCAAATCCACAAGGAGAGTCCAATTGTGTCGGTTGCGATGCCTGACCTTCCCAACACTGGAGGTGAAGAGCATGCGCCTTCCACCATTTGCACGCCCCCTGCAAGTGCTGGAAGGAGCACCCGCAGTCCAGTTCCTGATAGTCAGATTGAAGATGTCAGTGTTGAAGTACACCAGGATGAGGAGGATATGGGTGTTGCTGGCGCTGGGGAGGAAATTGACCAGGAGGATTCTGATGGTGAGGTGGTTTGTTTAAGTCAGGCACCCGGGGAGACACCTGTTGTCCGTGGGAGGAATATGGCCGTTGACATGCCAGGTGAAAATACCAAAAAAATCAGCTCTTCGGTGTGGAGGTATTTCACCAGAAATGCGGACAACAGGTGTCAAGCCGTGTGTTCCCTTTGTCAAGCTGTAATAAGTAGGGGTAAGGACGTTAACCACCTCGGAACATCCTCCCTTATACGTCACCTGCAGCGCATTCATAATAAGTCAGTGACAAGTTCAAAAACTTTGGGTGACAGCGGAAGCAGTCCACTGACCAGTAAATCCCTTCCTCTTGTAACCAAGCTCACGCAAACCACCCCACCAACTCCCTCAGTGTCAATTTCCTCCTTCCCCAGGAATGCCAATAGTCCTGCAGGCCATGTCACTGGCAAGTCTGACGAGTCCTCTCCTGCCTGGGATTCCTCCGATGCATCCTTGCGTGTAACGCCTACTGCTGCTGGCGCTGCTGTTGTTGCCGCTGGGAGTCGATGGTCATCCCAGAGGGGAAGTCGTAAGCCCACTTGTACTACTTCCAGTAAGCAATTGACTGTTCAACAGTCCTTTGCGAGGAAGATGAAATATCACAGCAGTCATCCTACTGCAAAGCGGATAACTGAGGCCTTGGCATCCTGGGTGGTGAGAAACGTGGTTCCGGTATCCATCATTACTGCAGAGCCAACTAGAGACTTGTTGGAGGTACTGTGTCCCCGGTACCAAATACCATCTAGGTTCCATTTCTCTAGGCAGGCGATACCGAAAATGTACACAGACCTCAGAAAAAGAGTCACCAGTGTCCTAAAAAATGCAGCTGTACCCAATGTCCACTTAACCACGGACATGTGGACAAGTGGAGCAGGGCAGGGTCAGGACTATATGACTGTGACAGCCCACTGGGTAGATGTATGGACTCCCGCCGCAAGAACAGCAGCGGCGGCACCAGTAGCAGCATCTCGCAAACGCCAACTCTTTCCTAGGCAGGCTACGCTTTGTATCACCGCTTTCCAGAATACGCACACAGCTGAAAACCTCTTACGGCAACTGAGGAAGATCATCGCGGAATGGCTTACCCCAATTGGACTCTCCTGTGGATTTGTGGCATCGGACAACGCCAGCAATATTGTGTGTGCATTAAATCTGGGCCAATTCCAGCACGTCCCATGTTTTGCACATACCTTGAATTTGGTGGTGCAGAATTTTTTAAAAAACGACAGGGGCGTGCAAGAGATGCTGTCGGTGGCCAGAAGAATTGCGGGACACTTTCGGCGTACAGGCACCACGTACAGAAAACTGGAGCACCACCAAAAACTACTGAACCTGCCCTGCCATCATCTGAAGCAAGAAGTGGTAACGAGGTGGAATTCAACCCTCTATATGCTTCAGAGGTTGGAGGAGCAGCAAAAGGCCATTCAAGCCTATACAATTGAGCACGATATAGTAGGTGGAATGCACCTGTCTCAAGTGCAGTGGAGAATGATTTCAACGTTGTGCAAGGTTCTGATGCCCTTTGAACTTGCCACACGTGAAGTCAGTTCAGACACTGCCAGCCTGAGTCAGGTCATTCCCCTCATCAGGCTTTTGCAGAAGAAGCTGGAGGCATTGAAGAAGGAGCTAACACGGAGCGATTCCGCTAGGCATGTGGGACTTGTGGATGCAGCCCTTAATTCGCTTAACAAGGATTCACGGGTGGTCAATCTGTTGAAATCAGAGCACTACATTTTGGCCACCGTGCTCGATCCTAGATTTAAAGCCTACCTTGGATCTCTCTTTCCGGCAGACACAGGTCTGCTGGGGTTGAAAGACCTGCTGGTGACAAAATTGTCAAGTCAAGCGGAACGCGACCTGTCAACATCTCCTCCTTCACATTCTCCCGCAACTGGGGGTGCGAGGAAAAGGCTCAGAATTCCGAGCCCACCCGCTGGCGGTGATGCAGGGCAGTCTGGAGCGACTGCTGATGCTGACATCTGGTCCGGACTGAAGGACCTGACAACGATTACGGACATGTCGTCTACTGTCACTGCATATGATTCTCTCAACATTGATAGAATGGTGGAGGATTATATGAGTGACCGCATCCAAGTAGGCACGTCACACAGTCCGTACTTATACTGGCAGGAAAAAGAGGCAATTTGGAGGCCCTTGCACAAACTGGCTTTATTCTACCTAAGTTGCCCTCCCACAAGTGTGTACTCCGAAAGAGTGTTTAGTGCCGCCGCTCACCTTGTCAGCAATCGGCGTACGAGGTTACATCCAGAAAATGTGGAGAAGATGATGTTCATTAAAATGAATTATAATCAATTCCTCCGCGGAGACATTGACCAGCAGCAATTGCCTCCACAAAGTACACAGGGAGCTGAGATGGTGGATTCCAGTGGGGACGAATTGATAATCTGTGAGGAGGGGGATGTACACGGTGATATATCGGAGGGTGAAGATGAGGTGGACATCTTGCCTCTGTAGAGCCAGTTTGTGCAAGGAGAGATTAATTGCTTCTTTTTTGGGGGGGGTCCAAACCAACCCGTCATATCAGTCACAGTCGTGTGGCAGACCCTGTCACTGAAATGATGGGTTGGTTAAAGTGTGCATGTCCTGTTTTGTTTATACAACATAAGGGTGGGTGGGAGGGCCCAAGGATAATTCCATCTTGCACCTCTTTTTTCTTTTCTTTTTCTTTGCATCATGTGCTGATTGGGGAGGGTTTTTTGGAAGGGACATCCTGCGTGACACTGCAGTGCCACTCCTAGATGGGCCCGGTGTTTGTGTCGGCCACTAGGGTCGCTAATCTTACTCACACAGCTACCTCATTGCGCCTCTTTTTTTCTTTGCGTCATGTGCTGTTTGGGGAGGGTTTTTTGGAAGGGACATCCTGCGTGACACTGCAGTGCCACTCCTAGATGTGCCCGGTGTTTGTGTCGGCCACTAGGGTCGCTAATCTTACTCACACAGTCAGCTACCTCATTGCGCCTCTTTTTTTCTTTGCGTCATGTGCTGTTTGGGGAGGGTTTTTTGGAAGGGCCATCCTGCGTGACACTGCAGTGCCACTCCTAGATGGGCCCGGTGTTTGTGTCGGCCACTAGGGTCGCTTATCTTTCTCACACAGTCAGCTACCTCATTGCGCCTCTTTTTTTCTTTGCGTCATGTGCTGTTTGGGGAGGGTTTTTTGGAAGGGACATCCTGCGTGACACTGCAGTGCCACTCCTAGATGGGCCCGGTGTTTGTGTCGGCCACTAGGGTCGCTAATCTTACTCACACAGCTACCTCATTGCGCCTCTTTTTTTCTTTGCGTCATGTGCTGTTTGGGGAGGGTTTTTTGGAAGGGACATCCTGCGTGACACTGCAGTGCCACTCCTAGATGGGCCCGGTGTTTGTGTCGGCCACTAGGGTCGCTTATCTTACTCACACAGCGACCTCGGTGCAAATTTTAGGACTAAAAATAATATTGTGAGGTGTGATGTGTTCAGAATAGGCTGAAAATGAGTGTAAATTATGTTTTTTGAGGTTAATAATACTTTGGGATCAAAATTACCCCCAAATTCTATGATTTAAGCTGTTTTTTAGGGTTTTTTGAAAAAAACACCCGAATCCAAAACACACCCGAATCCGACAAAAATAATTCGGTGAGGTTTTGCCAAAACGCGTTCGAACCCAAAACACGGCCGCGGAACCGAACCCAAAACCAAAACACAAAACCCGAAAAATTTCAGGCGCTCATCTCTACCGTGAACTACCGCACTGTACACTGGTTGATAAAGAGATAGTAGTATACTCGTAACAACTAGTATGACTGACTATGACGGTATAAAGAATGAAAAAAAAACCACGGTTAGGTGGTATATATTGTAATACAATTATGGATGGACGGACTGCCTGCCGAGTTCCGACACAGAGGTAGCCACAGCCGTGAACTACCGCACTGTACACTGGTTGATAAAGAGATAGTAGTATACTCGTAACAACTAGTATGACTGACTATGACGGTATAAAGAATGAAAAAAAAACCACGGTTAGGTGGTATATATTATAATACAATTATGGATGGACGGACAGCCTGCCGACTGCCGACACAGAGGTAGCCACAGCCGTGAACTACCGCACTGTACACTGGTTGATAAAGAGATAGTAGTATACTCGTAACAACTAGTATGACACTATGACGGTATAAAGAATGAAAAAAAAACCACGGTTAGGTGGTATATATTATAATACAATTATGGATGGACGGACTGCCTGCCGACTGCCGACACAGAGGTAGCCACAGCCGTGAACTACCGCACTGTACACTGGTTGATAAAGAGATAGTAGTATACTCGTAACAACTAGTATGACACTATGACGGTATAAAGAATGAAAAAAAAAACCACGGTTAGGTGGTATATATTATAATACAATTATGGATGGACGGACTGCCTGCCGAGTGCCGACACAGAGGTAGCCACAGCCGTGAACTACCGCACTGTACACTGGTTGATAAAGAGATAGTAGTATACTCGTAACAACTAGTATGACTGACTATGACGGTATAAAGAATGAAAAAAAAACCACGGTTAGGTGGTATATATTATAATACAATTATGGATGGACGGACTGCCTGCCGACTGCCGACACAGAGGTAGCCACAGCCGTGAACTACCGCACTGTACACTGGTTGATAAAGAGATAGTAGTATACTCGTAACAACTAGTATGACACTATGACGGTATAAAGAATGAAAAAAAAACCACGGTTAGGTGGTATATATTATAATACAATTATGGATGGACGGACTGCCTGCCGACTGCCGACACAGAGGTAGCCACAGCCGTGAACTACCGCACTGTACACTGGTTGATAAAGAGATAGTAGTATACTCGTAACAACTAGTATGACACTATGACGGTATAAAGAATGAAAAAAAAAACCACGGTTAGGTGGTATATATTATAATAATACAATTATGGATGGACGGACTGCCTGCCGACTGCCGACACAGAGGTAGCCACAGCCGTGAACTACCGCACTGTACACTGGTTGATAAAGAGATAGTAGTATACTCGTAACAACTAGTATGACTATGACGACGGTATAAAGAAAGAAAAAAAAATACCACGGTTAGGTGGTATATAATTATACAATTATGGATGGACGGACTGCCTGCCGAGTGCCGACTGCCGACACAGAGGTAGCCACAGCCGTGAACTACCGCACTGTACTGTGTCTGCTGCTAATATAGACTGGTTGATAAAGAGATAGTATACAACAATATACTACTATACTGGTGGTCAGGCACTGGTCACCACTAGTCACACTGGCAGTGGCACTCCTGCAGCAAAAGTGTGCACTGTTTAATTTTAAATTAATATAATATTATGTACTCCTGGCTCCTGCTATAACAACCTGCAGTGCTCCCCAGTCTCCCCCACAATTATTATAAGCTTTTATACATTGATGTGCAGCACACTGGGCTGAGCTGAGTGCACACAGACTGAGTCACACTGTGTGACTGCTGTGTATCGTTTTTTTCAGGCAGAGAACGGATATAGCAGAGAACGGATATATTAAATAAAAGTTAACTTAACAACAACTGCACTGGTCACTGTGGTAAACTCTGTCTGCACAATCTCTCTCTCTCTCTCTTCTAATCTATTCTAATGGAGAGGACGCCAGCCACGTCCTCTCCCTATCAATCTCAATGCACGTGTGAAAATGGCGGCGACGCGCGGCTCCTTATATAGAATCCGAGTCTCGCGAGAATCCGACAGCGTCATGATGACGTTCGGGCGCGCTCGGGTTAACCGAGCAAGGCGGGAAGATCCGAGTCGCTCGGACCCGTGAAAAAAAAAGTGAAGTTCGTGCGGGTTCGGATTCAAAGAAACCGAACCCGCTCATCTCTAGCTAAGTACACATTTACAACATAACAACTAGCATGGACGCTGAAGAGGCAGGAAGGGGTTTTGGGGGATACTCACTGGGAAGGACACTGAAGGGATCTCTCAGCTTCATCCTCCTTCAAGCAATAATGAGGTGGAGAGACCATGTCACTGGTGGGATGAAAGGTTCACTGGAGCCAGGGACAGGTAAGTGTGGGGACAAATGAGAGGCATTCAAGGAGTCATGGGTTCAGCAGCTGCATAAACAGAAGGAAGTCACACACACAGAGGACTAAGCTAATTAAACATTTACAACATAACAACAAGCGTGGACACTGAAGAAGAATGGAGAGGTTTTGGGGGATATTCACTGGAAAGGAGACTGAAGGGATCCCTCAGCTTCGTCCTCCTTCCAGCAGTAATGAGGTGGAGAGGCCATGTCACTGCCAGGATGAAAGTTTTACTGGAGCCAGGGACTTGTAAGTGTGGGGACAAATGAGAGGCCTTCAAGGAGTCATGGGTAACAGCAGCTGCAACAACAGAAGGGAGACACACACACAAAGAGGACTGGGCTAATTACACATTTACAACATAACAACTAGCGTGGACAACGAAGAGGCAGGGAGTGGTTTGCGAGATACTCACCGGAAAGGAAACTGTAGGGACCTTTCAGCTTCATCCTCCTTCCAGCAATAATGAGGTGGAGAGACCATGTCACTGGCGGGAAGAAAGGTTCACTGGAGCCAGGGACAGGTAAGTGTGGGGACAAATGAGAGGCCTTCAAGGGGTCATGGGTAACAGCAGCTGCAAAAACAGTATGCAAACACACACACACACACACACACACACACACACACACACACACACACACACACACACACACACACACAGGACTGGGCTAAGTACATATTTACAATATAAGAACTAGAGTGGACACCGAAGAGGCAGGGAGGGGTTTTGGGGAATACTCACCAGAAAGGAGACTGAAAGGATCCCTCAGCTTCATCCTCCTTCCAACAGCAATGAGATGGAGAGACCATTTCACTGCCAGGATGAAAGGTTCACTGGAGCCAGGGACAGATAAGTGTGGGGTCAAATGAGAGGCCTTCAAGGAGTCATGGGTAACAGCAGCTGCAAAAACAGAACGCAAACACACAAACACAGAGGACTGGGCTAAGTACACATTTACAACATAACAACTAGCGTGGACACCGAAGAGGCATGGTGGGGTTTTGGGGGATACTCACCGGAAAGGAGACTTAAAGGATCCCTTAGCTTCATCCTCCTTCCAGCAGTAATGAGGTGGAAAGGCCATGTCACTGCCGGGATGAAAGGTTCACTGGCGCCAGGGACAGGTAAGTGTGGGGACAAATGAGAGCCCTTCAAGGAGTCATGGGTAACGGAAGCTACAAAAACAGAAGGGAGACACACACACAGAGGACTGGGCTAAGTACACATTTACAACATAACTAGCATGGACATCGAAGAGGCAGGAAGGGGTTTTGGGGGATACTCACCGGAAAGGATCCCTCAGCTTCATCCTCCTTCCAGCAGTAATGAGGTGGAGAGGTCATGTCACTGCTGGGATGAAAGGTTCAGTGGAGCCAGGGACAGGTATGTGTGGGGACAAATGAGAGGCCTTCAAGGAGTCATGGGTAATGGCAGCTGCAAAAACAGAACGCAAACACACAGACACACAGAGGACTGGGCTAAGTACACATTTACAACATAACAACTAGAGCAGACACCAAAGAGGCAGGGAGAGGTTTTGGGGGATACTCACGGAAAGGAGATTGAAGGGATCCCTTAGCTTCATCCTCCTTCCAGCAGCAATGAGGTGGAGAGACAATGTCACTGCTGGGATGAAAGATTCACTGGAGCCAGGGACAGGTAAGTGTGGGGACAAATGAGAGCCCCTCAAGGAGTCATGGGTAACGGAAGCTACAAAAACAGAAGCGAGACACACACACAGAGGACTGGGCTAAGTACACATTTACAACATAACTAGCATGGACGTCGAAGAGGCAGGAAGCGGTTTTGGGGGATACTCACCGGAAAGGAGACTGAAGGGATCCCTTAGCTTCATCCTCCTTCCAGCAGTAATGAGGTGGAGAGTCCATGTTACTGCTGGGATGAACGGTTCACTGGAGCCAGGGACAGGTAAGTGTGGGGACAAATGAGAGCCCTTCAAGGAGTCATGGGTAACGGAAGCTACAAAAATAGAAGGGAGACACACACACAGAGGACTGGGCTAAGTGCACATTTACAACATAACTAGCATGGACGTCGAAGAGGCAGGAAGGGGTTTTGGGGGATACTCACGGGAAAGGAGACTGAAGGGTTCCCTTAGCTTCATCCTCCTTCCAGTAGTAATGAGGTGGAGAGTCCATGTCACTGCCAGGATGAAAGGTTCACTGGAGCCAGGGACAGGTAAGTGTGGGGACAAATGAGAGGCCTTCAAGGAGTCATGGATAACGGCAGCTGCAAAAACAGAACGCAAACACACACACACACACACACACACACACACACACACACACAGAGAGGACTGGGCTAAGTACACATTTACAACATAACAACTAGCGTGGACACCGAAGAGGCATGGTGGGATTTTGGGGGATACTCACCGGAAAGGAGACTTAAAGGATCCCTTAGCTTCATCCTCCTTCCAGCAGTAATGAGGTGGAAAGGCCATGTCACTGCCGGGATGAAAGGTTCACTGGCGCCAGGGACAGGTAAGTGTGGGGACAAAAGAGAGCCCTTCAAGGAGTCATGGGTAACGGAAGCTACAAAAACAGAAGGGAGACACACACACAGAGGACTGGGCTAAGTACACATTTACAACATAACTAGCATGGACGTCGAAGAGGCAGGAAGGGGTTTTGGGGGATACTCACCGGAAAGGATCCCTCTGCTTCATCCTCCTTCCAGCACTAATGAGGTGGAGAGGTCATGTCACTGCTGGGATGAAAGGTTCAGTGGAGCCAGGGACAGGTATGTGTGGGGACAAATGAGAGGCCTTCAAGGAGTCATGGGTAATGGCAGCTGCAAAAACAGAACGCAAACACACAGACACACAGAGGACTGGGCTAAGTACACATTTACAACATAACAACTAGAGCAGACACCAAAGAGGCAGGGAGAGGTTTTGGGGGATACTCACGGAAAGGAGATTGAAGGGATCCCTTAGCTTCATCCTCCTTCCAGCAGCAATGAGGTGGAGAGACAATGTCACTGCTGGGATGAAAGATTCACTGGAGCCAGGGACAGGTAAGTGTGGGGACAAATGAGAGCCCCTCAAGGAGTCATGGGTAACGGAAGCTACAAAAACAGAAGCGAGACACACACACAGAGGACTGGGCTAAGTACACATTTACAACATAACTAGCATGGACGTCGAAGAGGCAGGAAGGGGTTTTGGGGGATACTCACCGGAAAGGAGACTGAAGGGATCCCTTAGCTTCATCCTCCTTCCAGCAGTAATGAGGTGGAGAGTCCATGTTACTGCTGGGATGAACGGTTCACTGGAGCCAGGGACAGGTAAGTGTGGGGACAAATGAGAGCCCTTCAAGGAGTCATGGGTAACGGAAGCTACAAAAACAGAAGGGAGACACACACACAGAGGACTGGGCTAAGTACACATTTACAACATAACTAGCATGGACGTCGAAGAGGCAGGAAGGGGTTTTGGGGGATACTCACGGGAAAGGAGACTGAAGGGTTCCCTTAGCTTCATCCTCCTTCCAGTAGTAATGAGGCGGAGAGTCCATGTCACTGCTGGGATGAACGGTTCACTGGAGCCAGGGACAGGTAAGTGTGGGGACAAATGAGAGGCCTTCAAGGAGTCATGTGTACAGTAGCTGCATTAACAGAAGGGAAACACACACAGAGAGGACTAAGCTAAGTACACATTTACAACATAACAGCAAGCGTGGACACCGAAGAGGCAGGAAGGGGTTTTTGGGGATACTCACCAGAAAGGAGACTGAAGGGATCCCTTAGCTTCATCCTCCTTCCAGCAGAATTGAGGTGGAGAGGCCATGTCACTGCCAGGATGAAAGGTTCACTGGAGCCAGGGACAGGTAAGTGTGGGGACAAATGAGAGGCCTTCAAGGAGTCATGGATAACGGCAGCTGCAAAAACAGAACGCAAACACACACACACACACACACACACACACACACACACACACACAGAGGACTGGGCTAAGTACATATTTACAATATAAGAACTAAAGTGGACACCGAAGAGGCAGGGAGGGGTTTTGGGGGATACTCACCAGAAAGGAGACTGAAAGGATCCCTCAGCTTCATCCTCCTTCCAACAGCAATGAGATGGAGAGACCATTTCACTGCCTGGATGAAAGGTTCACTGGAGCCAGGGACAGATAAGTGTGGGGACAAATGAGAGGCCTTCAAGGAGTCATGGGTAACGGAAGCTTCAAAAACAGAATGAAGACACACACACAGAGGACTGGGCTAAGTACACATTTACAACATAACTAGCATGGACGTCGAAGAGGCAGGAAGGGGTTTTGGGGGATACTCACGGGAAAGGAGACTGAAGGGTTCCCTTAGCTTCATCCTCCTTCCAGCAGTAATGAGGTGGAGAGTCCATGTCACTGCTGGGATGAACGGTTCACTGGAGCCAGGGACAGGTAAGTGTGGGGACAAATGAGAGGCCTTTAAGGAGTCATGTGTACAGTAGCTGCATAAACAGAAGGGAAACACACACAGAGAGGACTAAGCTAAGTACACATTTACAACATAACAGCAAGCGTGGACACCGAAGAGGCAGGAAGGGGTTTTTGGGGAAACTCACCAGAAAGGAGACTGAAAGGATCCCTCAGCTTCATCCTCCTTCCAACAGCAATGAGATGGAGAGACCATTTCACTGCCAGGATGAAAGGTTCACTGGAGCCAGGGACAGATAAGTGTGGGGACAAATGAGAGGCCTTCAAGGAGTCATGGGTAACGGCAACTGCAAAAACAGAAGGGAGACACACACACACAGAGGACTGGGCTAATTACACATTTACAACATAACAACTAGCGTGGACACTGAAGAGGCATGGTGGGGTTTTGGGGGATACTCACCGGAAAGGAGACTTAAAGGATCCCTTAGCTTCATCCTCCTTCCAGCAGTAATGAGGTGGAAAGGCCATGTCACTGCCGGGATGAAAGGTTCACTGGAGCAAGGGACAGGTAAGTGTGGGGACAAATGAGAGGCCCTTCAAGGAGACATGGGTACAGCAGCTGCATAAACAGAAGGCAGACACACACACAGAGGACTAAGCTAAGTACACATTTACAACATAACAACTAGCTTGGACACTGAAGAGGCAGGGAGGGGTTTTGGGAGATACTCACCGGAAAGGAGACTGAAGGGATCCCTCAGCTTCATCCTCCTTCCAGCAGTAATGAGGTGGAGAGACCATGTCACTGCCTGGATGAAAGATTCACTGGAGCCGGTGACAGGTAACTGTGGGGACAAATGAGAGACCTTCAAGGAGTCATGGGTAACGGAATCTGCAAAAACAGAAGGGAGACACACACACACAAAGGACTGGGATAAGTACACATTTACAAAATAAAAACTAGCGTGGGTACCAAAGAGGAAGGGAGGGGTTTTGGGGGATACTCACGGAAAGGAGATTGAAGGGATCCCTTTGCTTCATCCTCCTTCCAGCAGTAATGAGGTGGAGAGGCCATGTCACTGCCGGGATGAAATGTTCACTGGAGCCAGGAACAGGTAAGTGTGGGGACAAATGACAGGCCTTCAAGGAGTCATGGGTAACTGCAGCTGCAAAAACAGAACACAAACACACACAAACAGAGGACTGGGCTAAGTACACATTTACAACATAACAACTAGCATGGACGCTGAAGAGGCAGGAAGGGGTTTTGGGGGATACTCACTGGGAAGGACACTGAAGGGATCTCTCAGCTTCATCCTCCTTCAAGCAATAATGAGGTGGAGAGACCATGTCACTGGTGGGATGAAAGGTTCACTGGAGCCAGGGACAGGTAAGTGTGGGGACAAATGAGAGGCATTCAAGGAGTCATGGGTTCAGCAGCTGCATAAACAGAAGGAAGACACACACACAGAGGACTAAGCTAATTAAACATTTACAACATAACAACAAGCGTGGACACTGAAGAAGAATGGAGAGGTTTTGGGGGATATTCACTGGAAAGGAGACTGAAGGGATCCCTCAGCTTCGTCCTCCTTCCAGCAGTAATGAGGTGGAGAGGCCATGTCACTGCCAGGATGAAAGTTTTACTGGAGCCAGGGACTTGTAAGTGTGGGGACAAATGAGAGGCCTTCAAGGAGTCATGGGTAACAGCAGCTGCAACAACAGAAGGGAGACACACACACAAAGAGGACTGGGCTAATTACACATTTACAACATAACAACTAGCGTGGACAACGAAGAGGCAGGGAGTGGTTCGCGAGATACTCACCGGAAAGGAAACTGTAGGGACCTTTCAGCTTCATCCTCCTTCCAGCAATAATGAGGTGGAGAGACCATGTCACTGGCGGGAAGAAAGGTTCACTGGAGCCAGGGACAGGTAAGTGTGGGGACAAATGAGAGGCCTTCAAGGGGTCATGGGTAACAGCAGCTGCAAAAACAGTATGCACACACACACACACACACACACACACACACACACACACACACACACACACGACTGGGCTAAGTACATATTTACAATATAAGAACTAGAGTGGACACCGAAGAGGCAGGGAGGGGTTTTGGGGAATACTCACCAGAAAGGAGACTGAAAGGATCCCTCAGCTTCATCCTCCTTCCAACAGCAATGAGATGGAGAGACCATTTCACTGCCAGGATGAAAGGTTCACTGGAGCCAGGGACAGATAAGTGTGGGGTCAAATGAGAGGCCTTCAAGGAGTCATGGGTAACAGCAGCTGCAAAAACAGAACGCAAACACACAAACACAGAGGACTGGGCTAAGTACACATTTACAACATAACAACTAGCGTGGACACCGAAGAGGCATGGTGGGGTTTTGGGGGATACTCACCGGAAAGGAGACTTAAAGGATCCCTTAGCTTCATCCTCCTTCCAGCAGTAATGAGGTGGAAAGGCCATGTCACTGCCGGGATGAAAGGTTCACTGGCGCCAGGGACAGGTAAGTGTGGGGACAAATGAGAGCCCTTCAAGGAGTCATGGGTAACGGAAGCTACAAAAACAGAAGGGAGACACACACACAGAGGACTGGGCTAAGTACACATTTACAACATAACTAGCATGGACGTCGAAGAGGCAGGAAGGGGTTTTGGGGGATACTCACCGGAAAGGATCCCTCAGCTTCATCCTCCTTCCAGCAGTAATGAGGTGGAGAGGTCATGTCACTGCTGGGATGAAAGGTTCAGTGGAGCCAGGGACAGGTATGTGTGGGGACAAATGAGAGGCCTTCAAGGAGTCATGGGTAATGGCAGCTGCAAAAACAGAACGCAAACACACAGACACACAGAGGACTGGGCTAAGTACACATTTACAACATAACAACTAGAGCAGACACCAAAGAGGCAGGGAGAGGTTTTGGGGGATACTCACGGAAAGGAGATTGAAGGGATCCCTTAGCTTCATCCTCCTTCCAGCAGCAATGAGGTGGAGAGACAATGTCACTGCTGGGATGAAAGATTCACTGGAGCCAGGGACAGGTAAGTGTGGGGACAAATGAGAGCCCCTCAAGGAGTCATGGGTAACGGAAGCTACAAAAACAGAAGCGAGACACACACACAGAGGACTGGGCTAAGTACACATTTACAACATAACTAGCATGGACGTCGAAGAGGCAGGAAGCGGTTTTGGGGGATACTCACCGGAAAGGAGACTGAAGGGATCCCTTAGCTTCATCCTCCTTCCAGCAGTAATGAGGTGGAGAGTCCATGTTACTGCTGGGATGAACGGTTCACTGGAGCCAGGGACAGGTAAGTGTGGGGACAAATGAGAGCCCTTCAAGGAGTCATGGGTAACGGAAGCTACAAAAACAGAAGGGAGACACACACACAGAGGACTGGGCTAAGTGCACATTTACAACATAACTAGCATGGACGTCGAAGAGGCAGGAAGGGGTTTTGGGGGATACTCACGGGAAAGGAGACTGAAGGGTTCCCTTAGCTTCATCCTCCTTCCAGTAGTAATGAGGTGGAGAGTCCATGTCACTGCTGGGATGAACGGTTCACTGGAGCCAGGGACAGGTAAGTGTGGGGACAAATGAGAGGCCTTCAAGGAGTCATGTGTACAGTAGCTGCATTAACAGAAGGGAAACACACACAAAGAGGACTAAGCTAAGTACACATTTACAACATAACAGCAAGCGTGGACACCGAAGAGGCAGGAAGGGGTTTTTGGGGATACTCACCAGAAAGGAGACTGAAGGGATCCCTTAGCTTCATCCTCCTTCCAGCAGAAATGAGGTGGAGAGGCCATGTCACTGCCAGGATGAAAGGTTCACTGGAGCCAGGGACAGGTAAGTGTGGGGACAAATGAGAGGCCTTCAAGGAGTCATGGATAACGGCAGCTGCAAAAACAGAACGCAAACACACACACACACACACACACACACACACACACACACACACACGACTTGGCTAAGTACATATTTACAATATAAGAACTAGAGTGGACACCGAAGAGGCAGGGAGGGGTTTTGGGGGATACTCACCAGAAAGGAGACTGAAAGGATCCCTCAGCTTCATCCTCCTTCCAACAGCAATGAGATGGAGAGACCATTTCACTGCCAGGATGAAAGGTTCACTGGAGCCAGGGACAGATAAGTGTGGGGTCAAGTGAGAGGCCTTCAAGGAGTCATGGGTAACAGCAGCTGCAAAAACAGAACGCAAACACACAAACACAGAGGACTGGGCTAAGTACACATTTACAACATAACAACTAGCGTGGACACCGAAGAGGCATGGTGGGGTTTTGGGGGATACTCACCGGAAAGGAGACTTAAAGGATCCCTTAGCTTCATCCTCCTTCCAGCAGTAATGAGGTGGAAAGGCCATGTCACTGCCGGGATGAAAGGTTCACTGGCGCCAGGGACAGGTAAGTGTGGGGACAAATGAGAGGCCTTCAAGGAGACATGGGTACAGCAGCTGCATAAACAGAAGGGAGACACACACACAGAGGACTAAGCTAAGTACACATTTACAACATAACAACTAGCTTGGACACTGAAGATGCAGGGAGGGGTTTTGGGAGATACTCACCGGAAAGGAGACTGAAGGGATCCCTCAGCTTCATCCTCCTTCCAGCAGTAATGAGGTGGAGAGACCATGTCACTGCCTGGATGAAAGATTCATTGGAGCCAGTGACAGGTAACTGTGGGGACAAATGGGAGACCTTCAAGGAGTCATGGGTAACGGAATCTGCAAAAACAGAAGGGAGACACACACACACACAGAGGACTGGGATAAGTACACATTTACAACACAAAAACTAGCGTGGGTACCAAAGAGGAAGGGAGGGGTTTTGGGGGATACTCACGGAAAGGAGATTGAAGGGATCCCTTTGCTTCATCCTCCTTACAGCAGTAATGAGGTGGAGAGGCCATGTCACTGCCGGGATGAAATGTTCACTGGAGCCAGGAACAGGTAAGTGTGGGGACAAATGAGAGGCCTTCTAGGAGTCATGGGTAACAGCAGCTGCAACAACAGAAGGGAGACACACACACAAAGAGGACTGGGCTAATTACACATTTACAACATAACAACTAGCGTGGACAACGAAGAGGCAGGGAGTGGTTTGCGAGATACTCACCGGAAAGGAGACTGAAGGGACCTTTCAGCTTCATTCTCCTTCCAGCAATAATGAGGTGGAGAGACCATGTCACTGCCGGCATGAAAGGTTCACTGGAGCCAGGGACAGGTAAGTGTGGGGACAAATGAGAGGCCTTCAAGGAGTCATGGGTAACGGCAGATGCAAAAACAGAACAGAGACACACACACACACACACACACACACACACACACACACACACACACACACACACACACAGGACTGGGCTAAGTACATATTTACAATATAAGAACTAGAGTGGACACCGAAGAGGAAGGGAGGGGTTTTGGGGGATACTCACCAGAAAGGAGACTTAAAGGATCCCTCAGATTCATCCTCCTTCCAACAGCAATGAGATGGAGAGACCATTTCACTGCCAGGATGAAAGGTTCACTGGAGCCAGGGACAGATAAGTGTGGGGTCAAATGAGAGGCCTTCAAGGAGTCATGGGTAACAGCAGATGCAAAAAGAGAACGCAAACACACAAACACAGAGGACTGGGCAAAGTACACATTTACAACATAACAACTAGCGTGGACACCGAAGAGGCATGGTGGGGTTTTGGGGGATACTCACCGGAAAGGAGACTTAAAGAATCCCTTAGCTTCATCCTCCTTCCAGCAGTAATGAGGTGGAAAGGCCATGTCACTGCCGGGATGAAAGGTTCACTGGAGCAAGGGACAGGTAAGTGTGGGGACAAATGAGAGGCCTTCAAGGAGACATGGGTACAGCAGCTGCATAAACAGAAGGGAGACACACACACAGAGGACTAAGCTAAGTACACATTTACAACATAACAACTAGCATGGACACTGAAGAGGCAGGGATGGGTTTTGGGAGATACTCACCGAAAAGGAGACTTAAGGGATCCCTCAGCTTCATCATCCTTCCAGCAGTAATGAGGTGGAGAGACCATGTCACTGCCTGGATGAAAGATTCACTGGAGCCAGTGACAGGTAACTGTGGGGACAAATAAGAGACCTTCAAGGAGTCATGGGTAACGGAATCTGCAAAAACAGAAGGGAGACACACACACACAGAGGACTGGGATAAGTACACATTTACAACATAAAAACTAGCGTGGGTACCAAAGAGGAAGGGAGGGGTTTTGGGGGATACTCACGGAAAGGAGATTGAAGGGATCCCTCAGCTTCATCCTCCTTCCAGCAGTAATGAGGTGGAGAGGCCATGTCACTGCCGGGATGAAATGCTCACTGGAGCCAGGAACAGGTAAGTGTGGGGACAAATGACAGGCCTTCAAGGAGTCATGGGTAACTGCAGCTGCAAAAACAGAACGCAAACACACACACACAGTGGACAGGGCTAAGTACACATTTACAACATAACAACTAGCTTGGACGCCGAAGAGGCAGGAAGGGGTTTTGGGGGATACTCACTGAAAAGGACACTGAAGGGATCTCTCAGCTTCATCCTCCTTCAAACAATAATGAGGTGGAGAGACCATGTCACTGGTGGGATGAAAGGTTCACTGGAGCCAGGGACAGGTAAGTGTGGGGACAAATGAGAGGCCTTCAAGGAGTCATGGGTTCACCAGCTGCATAAACAGAAGGAAGACACACACACAAAGAGGACTGGGCTAATTACACATTTACAACATAACAACTAGCGTGGACAACGAAGAGGCAGGAAGTGGTTTGCGAGATACTCACCGGAAAGGAGACTGAAGGGACCTTTCAGCTTCATCCTCCTTCCAGCAATAATGAGGTGGAGATACCATGTCACTGGCGGGATGAAAGGTTCACTGGAGTCAGGGACAGGTAAGTGTGGGGACAAATGAGAGGCCTTCAAGGAGTTATGGGTAACGGCAGCTGCAAAAACTGAACGCAAACACACACACACACACACACACACACACACACACACACACACAGAGGACTGGGCTAAGTACACATTTACAACATAACTTGCATGGACGTCGAAGAGGCAGGAAGGGGTTTTGGGGGATACTCACCGGAAAGGAGACTGAAGGGATCCCTTAGCTTCATCCTCCTTCCAGCAGTAATGAGGTGGAGAGTCCATGTTACTGCTGGGATGAACGGTTCACTGGAGCCAGGGACAGGTAAGTGTGGGGACAAATGAGAGCCCTTCAAGGAGTCATGGGTAACGGAAGCTACAAAAACAGAAGGGAGACACACACACAGAGGACTGGGCTAAGTACACATTTACAACATAACTAGCATGGACGTCGAAGAGGCAGGAAGGGGTTTTGGGGGATACTCACGGGAAAGGAGACTGAAGGGTTCCCTTAGCTTCATCCTCCTTCCAGTAGTAATGAGGTGGAGAGTCCATGTCACTGCTGGGATGAACGGTTCACTGGAGCCAGGGACAGGTAAGTGTGGGGACAAATGAGAGGCCTTCAAGGAGTCATGTGTACAGTAGCTGCATTAACAGAAGGGAGACACACACAGAGAGGACTAAGCTAAGTACACATTTACAACATAACAGCAAGCGTGGACATCGAAGAGGCAGGAAGGGGTTTTTGGGGATACTCATCAGAAAGGAGACTGAAGGGATCCCTTAGCTTCATCCCCCTTCCAGCAGAAATGAGGTGGAGAGGCCATGTCACTGCCAGGATGAAAGGTTCACTGGAGCCAGGGACAGGTAAGTGTGGGGACAAATGAGAGGCCTTCAAGGAGTCATGGATAACGGCAGCTGCATAAACAGAAGGAAGACACACACACAAAGAGGACTGGGCTAATTACACATTTACAACATAACAACTAGCGTGGACAACGAAGAGGCAGGAAGTGGTTTGCGAGATACTCACCGGAAAGGAGACTGAAGGGACCTTTCAGCTTCATCCTCCTTCCAGCAATAATGAGGTGGAGATACCATGTCACTGGCGGGATGAAAGGTTCACTGGAGTCAGGGACAGGTAAGTGTGGGGACAAATGAGAGGCCTTCAAGGAGTTATGGGTAACGGCAGCTGCAAAAACTGAACGCAAACACACACACACACACACACACACACACACACACACACACACAGAGGACTGGGCTAAGTACACATTTACAATATAAAAACTAGAGCGGACACCGAAGAGGCAGGGAGGGGTTTTGGGGGACACTCACCAGAATGGAGACTGAAAGGATCCCACAGCTTCATCCTCCTTCCAGCAGCAATGAGGTGAAGAGACCATGTCACTGCCAGGATGAAAGTTTCACTGGAGCCAGGGACAGGTAAGTGTGGGGACAAATGAGAGGCCTTCTAGGAGTCATGGGTAACAGCAGCTGCAACAACAGAAGGGAGACACACACACAAAGAGAACTGGGCTAATTACACATTTACAACATAACAACTAGCGTGGACAACGAAGAGGCAGGGAGTGGTTTGCGAGATACTCACCGGAATGGAGACTGAAGGGACCTTTCAGCTTCATCCTCCTTCCAGCAGTAATGAGGTGGAGAGGTCATGTCAAAGCTGGGATGAAAGGTTCAGTGGAGCCAGGGACAGGTATGTGTGGGGATAAATGAGAGGCCTTCAAGGAGTCATGGGTAATGGCAGCTGCAAAAACAGAACGCAAACACACAGACACACAGAGGACTGGGCTAAGTACACATTTACAACATAACAACTAGAGCAGACACCAAAGAGGCAGGGAGAGGTTTTGGGGGATACTCACGGAAAGGAGATTGAAGGGATCCCTTAGCTTCATCCTCCTTCCAGCAGCAATGAGGTGGAGAGACAATGTCATTGCTGGGATGAAAGATTCACTGGAGCCAGGGACAGGTAAGTGTGGGGACAAATGAGAGCCCCTCAAGGAGTCATGGGTAACGGAAGCTACAAAAACAGAAGCGAGACACACACACAGAGGACTGGGCTAAGTACACATTTACAACATAACTAGCATGGACGTCGAAGAGGCAGGAAGGGGTTTTGGGGGATACTCACCGGAAAGGAGACTGAAGGGATCCCTTAGCTTCATCCTCCTTCCAGCAGTAATGAGGTGGAGAGTCCATGTTACTGCTGGGATGAACGGTTCACTGGAGCCAGGGACAGGTAAGTGTGGGGACAAATGAGAGCCCTTCAAGGAGTCATGGGTAACGGAAGCTACAAAAACAGAAGGGAGACACACACACAGAGGACTGGGCTAAGTACACATTTACAACATAACTAGCATGGACGTCGAAGAGGCAGGAAGGGGTTTTGGGGGATACTCACGGGAAAGGAGACTGAAGGGTTCCCTTAGCTTCATCCTCCTTCCAGTAGTAATGAGGTGGAGAGTCCATGTCACTGCTGGGATGAACGGTTCACTGGAGCCAGGGACAGGTAAGTGTGGGGACAAATGAGAGGCCTTCAAGGAGTCATGTGTACAGTAGCTGCATTAACAGAAGGGAGACACACACAGAGAGGACTAAGCTAAGTACACATTTACAACATAACAGCAAGCGTGGACATCGAAGAGGCAGGAAGGGGTTTTTGGGGATACTCACCAGAAAGGAGACTGAAGGGATCCCTTAGCTTCATCCTCCTTCCAGCAGAAATGAGGTGGAGAGGCCATGTCACTGCCAGGATGAAAGGTTCACTGGAGCCAGGGACAGGTAAGTGTGGGGACAAATGAGAGGCCTTCAAGGAGTCATGGATAACGGCAGCTGCAAAAACAGAACGCAAACACACACACACACACACACACACACACACACACACACACACACAGAGGACTGGGCTAAGTACATATTTACAATATAAGAACTAGAGTGGACACCGAAGAGGCAGGGAGGGGTTTTGGGGGATACTCACCAGAAAGGAGACTGAAAGGATCCCTCAGCTTCATCCTCCTTCCAACAGCAATGAGATGGAGAGACCATTTCACTGCCAGGATGAAAGGTTCACTGGAGCCAGGGACAGATAAGTGTGGGGACAAATGAGAGGCCTTCAAGGAGTCATGGGTAACGGAAGCTTCAAAAACAGAAGGAGGACACACACACAGAGGACTGGGCTAAGTACACATTTACAACATAACTAGCATGGACGTCGAAGAGGCAGGAAGGGGTTTTGGGGGATACTCACGGGAAAGGAGACTGAAGGGTTCCCTTAGCTTCATCCTCCTTCCAGCAGTAATGAGGTGGAGAGTCCATGTCACTGCTGGGATGAACGGTTCACTGGAGCCAGGGACAGGTAAGTGTGGGGACAAATGAGAGGCCTTTAAGGAGTCATGTGTACAGTAGCTGCATAAACAGAAGGGAAACACACACAGAGAGGACTAAGCTAAGTACACATTTACAACATAACAGCAAGCGTGGACACCGAAGAGGCAGGAAGGGGTTTTTGGGGATACTCACCAGAAAGGAGACTGAAAGGATCCCTCAGCTTCATCCTCCTTCCAACAGCAATGAGATGGAGAGACCATTTCACTGCCAGGATGAAAGGTTCACTGGAGCCAGGGACAGATAAGTGTGGGGACAAATGAGAGGCCTTCAAGGAGTCATGGGTAACGGCAACTGCAAAAACAGAAGGGAGACACACACACACAGAGGACTGGGCTAATTACACATTTACAACATAACAACTAGCGTGGACACCGAAGAGGCATGGTGGGGTTTTGGGGGATACTCACCGGAAAGGAGACTTAATGGATCCCTTAGCTTCATCCTCCTTCCAGCAGTAATGAGGTGGAAAGGCCATGTCACTGCCGGGATGAAAGGTTCACTGGAGCAAGGGACAGGTAAGTGTGGGGACAAATGAGGGGCCCTTCAAGGAGACATGGGTACAGCAGCTGCATAAACAGAAGGCAGACACACACACAGAGGACTAAGCTAAGTACACATTTACAACATAACAACTAGCTTGGACACTGAAGAGGCAGGGAGGGGTTTTGGGAGATACTCACCGGAAAGGAGACTGAAGGGATCCCTCAGCTTCATCCTCCTTCCAGTAGTAATGAGGTGGAGAGACCATGTCACTGCCTGGATGAAAGATTCACTGGAGCCGGTGACAGGTAACTGTGGGGACAAATGAGAGACCTTCAAGGAGTCATGGGTAACGGAATCTGCAAAAACAGAAGGGAGACACACACACACAAAGGACTGGGATAAGTACACATTTACAAAATAAAAACTAGCGTGGGTACCAAAGAGGAAGGGAGGGGTTTTGGGGGATACTCACGGAAAGGAGATTGAAGGGATCCCTTTGCTTCATCCTCCTTCCAGCAGTAATGAGGTGGAGAGGCCATGTCACTGCCGGGATGAAATGTTCACTGGAGCCAGGAACAGGTAAGTGTGGGGACAAATGACAGGCCTTCAAGGAGTCATGGGTAACTGCAGCTGCAAAAACAGAACACAAACACACACAAACAGAGGACTGGGCTAAGTACACATTTACAACATAACAACTAGCATGGACGCTGAAGAGGCAGGAAGGGGTTTTGGGGGATACTCACTGGGAAGGACACTGAAGGGATCTCTCAGCTTCATCCTCCTTCAAGCAATAATGAGGTGGAGAGACCATGTCACTGGTTGGATGAAAGGTTCACTGGAGCCAGGGACAGGTAAGTGTGGGGACAAATGAGAGGCATTCAAGGAGTCATGGGTTCAGCAGCTGCATAAACAGAAGGAAGACACACACACAGAGGACTAAGCTAATTAAACATTTACAACATAACAACAAGCGTGGACACTGAAGAAGAATGGAGAGGTTTTGGGGGGTATTCACTGGAAAGGAGACTGAAGGGATCCCTCAGCTTCGTCCTCCTTCCAGCAGTAATGAGGTGGAGAGGCCATGTCACTGCCAGGATGAAAGTTTTACTGGAGCCAGGGACTTGTAAGTGTGGGGACAAATGAGAGGCCTTCTAGGAGTCATGGGTAACAGCAGCTGCAACAACAGAAGGGAGACACACACACAAAGAGGACTGGGCTAATTACACATTTACAACATAACAACTAGCGTGGACAACGAAGAGGCAGGGAGTGGTTTGCGAGATACTCACCGGAAAGGAAACTGTAGGGACCTTTCCGCTTCATCCTCCTTCCAGCAATAATGAGGTGGAGAGACCATGTCACTGGCGGGAAGAAAGGTTCACTGGAGCCAGGGACAGGTAAGTGTGGGGACAAACGAGAGGCCTTCAAGGGGTCATGGGTAACAGCAGCTGCAAAAACAGTATGCAAACACACACACACACACACACACACACACAACTGGGCTAAGTACATATTTACAATATAAGAACTAGAGTGGACACCGAAGAGGCAGGGAGGCGTTTTGGGGAATACTCACCAGAAAGGAGACTGAAAGGATCCCTCAGCTTCATCCTCCTTCCAACAGCAATGAGATGGAGAGACCATTTCACTGCCAGGATGAAAGGTTCACTGGAGCCAGGGACAGATAAGTGTGGGGTCAAATGAGAGGCCTTCAAGGAGTCATGGGTAACAGCAGCTGCAAAAACAGAACGCAAACACACAAACACAGAGGACTGGGCTAAGTACACATTTACAACATAACAACTAGCGTGGACACCGAAGAGGCATGGTGGGATTTTGGGGGATACTCACCGGAAAGGAGACTTAAAGGATCCCTTAGCTTCATCCTCCTTCCAGCAGTAATGAGGTGGAAAGGCCATGTCACTGCCGGGATGAAAGGTTCACTGGCGCCAGGGACAGGTAAGTGTGGGGACAAAAGAGAGCCCTTCAAGGAGTCATGGGTAACGGAAGCTACAAAAACAGAAGGGAGACACACACACAGAGGACTGGGCTAAGTACACATTTACAACATAACTAGCATGGACGTCGAAGAGGCAGGAAGGGGTTTTGGGGGATACTCACCGGAAAGGATCCCTCAGCTTCATCCTCCTTCCAGCAGTAATGAGGTGGAGAGGTCATGTCACTGCCAGGATGAAAGGTTCAGTGGAGCCAGGGACAGGTATGTGTGGGGACAAATGAGAGGCCTTCAAGGAGTCATGGGTAATGGCAGCTGCAAAAACAGAACGCAAACACACAGACACACAGAGGACTGGGCTAAGTACACATTTACAACATAACAACTAGAGCAGACACCAAAGAGGCAGGGAGAGGTTTTGGGGGATACTCACGGAAAGGAGATTGAAGGGATCCCTTAGCTTCATCCTCCTTCCAGCAGCAATGAGGTGGAGAGACAATGTCACTGCTGGGATGAAAGATTCACTGGAGCCAGGGACAGGTAAGTGTGGGGACAAATGAGAGCCCCTCAAGGAGTCATGGGTAACGGAAGCTACAAAAACAGAAGCGAGACACACACACAGAGGACTGGGCTAAGTACACATTTACAACATAACTAGCATGGACGTCGAAGAGGCAGGAAGGGGTTTTGGGGGATACTCACCGGAAAGGAGACTGAAGGGATCCCTTAGCTTCATCCTCCTTCCAGCAGTAATGAGGTGGAGAGTCCATGTTACTGCTGGGATGAACGGTTCACTGGAGCCAGGGACAGGTAAGTGTGGGGACAAATGAGAGCCCTTCAAGGAGTCATGGGTAACGGAAGCTGCAAAAACAGAACGCAAACACACACACACACACACACACACACACACACACACACACACAGAGGACTGGGCTAAGTGCACATTTACAACATAACTAGCATGGACGTCGAAGAGGCAGGGAGGGGTTTTGGGGGATACTCACCAGAAAGGAGACTGAAAGGATCCCTCAGCTTCATCCTCCTTCCAACAGCAATGAGATGGAGAGACCATTTCACTGCCAGGATGAAAGGTTCACTGGAGCCAGGGACAGATAAGTGTGGGGACAAATGAGAGGCCTTCAAGGAGTCATGGGTAACGGAAGCTTCAAAAACAGAAGGAAGACACACACACAGAGGACTGGGCTAAGTACACATTTACAACATAACTAGCATGGACGTCGAAGAGGCAGGAAGGGGTTTTGGGGGATACTCACGGGAAAGGAGACTGAAGGGTTCCCTTAGCTTCATCCTCCTTCCAGCAGTAATGAGGTGGAGAGTCCATGTCACTGCTGGGATGAACGGTTCAAGGGAGCCAGGGACAGGTAAGTGTGGGGACAAATGAGAGGCCTTTAAGGAGTCATGTGTACAGTAGCTGCATAAACAGAAGGGAAACACACACAGAGAGGACTAAGCTAAGTACACATTTACAACATAACAGCAAGCGTGGACACCGAAGAGGCAGGAAGGGGTTTTTGGGGATACTCACCAGAAAGGAGACTGAAAGGATCCCTCAGCTTCATCCTCCTTCCAACAGCAATGAGATGGAGAGACCATTTCACTGCCAGGATGAAAGGTTCACTGGCGCCAGGGACAGGTAAGTGTGGGGACAAATGAGAGGCCTTCAAGGAGACATGGGTACAGCAGCTGCATAAACAGAAGGGAGACACACACACAGAGGACTAAGCTAAGTACACATTTACAACATAACAACTAGCTTGGACACTGAAGATGCAGGGAGGGGTTTTGGGAGATACTCACCGGAAAGGAGACTGAAGGGATCCCTCAGCTTCATCCTCCTTCCAGCAGTAATGAGGTGGAGAGACCATGTCACTGCCTGGATGAAAGATTCACTGGAGCCAGTGACAGTTAACTGTGGGGACAAATGGGAGACCTTCAAGGAGTCATGGGTAACGGAATCTGCAAAAACAGAAGGGAGACACACACACACAGAGGACTGGGATAAGTACACATTTACAACATAAAAACTAGCGTGGGTACCAAAGAGGAAGGGAGGGGTTTTGGGGGATACTCACGGAAAGGAGATTGAAGGGATCCCTTTGCTTCATCCTCCTTACAGCAGTAATGAGGTGGAGAGGCCATGTCACTGCCGGGATGAAATGTTCACTGGAGCCAGGAACAGGTAAGTGTGGGGACAAATGAGAGGCCTTCTAGGAGTCATGGGTAACAGCAGCTGCAACAACAGAAGGGAGACACACACACAAAGAGGACTGGGCTAATTACACATTTACAACATAACAACTAGCGTGGACAACGAAGAGGCAGGGAGTGGTTTGCGAGATACTCACCGGAAAGGAGACTGAAGGGACCTTTCAGCTTCATTCTCCTTCCAGCAATAATGAGGTGGAGAGACCATGTCACTGCCGGCATGAAAGGTTCACTGGAGCCAGGGACAGGTAAGTGTGGGGACAAATGAGAGGCCTTCAAGGAGTCATGGGTAACGGCAGATGCAAAAACAGAACAGAGACAGACACACACACACACACACACACACACACACACACACACACACACACACACACACACACAGGACTGGGCTAAGTACATATTTACAATATAAGAACTAGAGTGGACACCGAAGAGGCAGGGAGGGGTTTTGGGGGATACTCACATAGAAAGGAGACTTAAAGGATCCCTCAGATTCATCCTCCTTCCAACAGCAATGAGATGGAGAGACCATTTCACTGCCAGGATGAAAGGTTCACTGGAGCCAGGGACAGATAAGTGTGGGGTCAAATGAGAGGCCTTCAAGGAGTCATGGGTAACAGCAGATGCAAAAAGAGAACGCAAACACACAAACACAGAGGACTGGGCAATGTACACATTTACAACATAACAACTAGCGTGGACACCGAAGAGGCATGGTGGGGTTTTGGGGGATACTCACCGGAAAGGAGACTTAAAGGATCCCTTAGCTTCATCCTCCTTCCAGCAGTAATGAGGTGGAAAGGCCATGTCACTGCCGGGATGAAAGGTTCACTGGAGCAAGGGACAGGTAAGTGTGGGGACAAATGAGAGGCCTTCAAGGAGACATGGGTACAGCAGCTGCATAAACAGAAGGGAGACACACACACAGAGGACTAAGCTAAGTACACATTTACAACATAACAACTAGCATGGACACTGAAGAGGCAGGGATGGGTTTTGGGAGATACTCACCGAAAAGGAGACTTAAGGGATCCCTCAGCTTCATCATCCTTCCAGCAGTAATGAGGTGGAGAGACCATGTCACTGCCTGGATGAAAGATTCACTGGAGCCAGTGACAGGTAACTGTGGGGTCAAATGAGAGACCTTCAAGGAGTCATGGGTAACGGAATCTGCAAAAACAGAAGGGAGACACACACACACAGAGGACTGGGATAAGTACACATTTACAACATAAAAACTAGCGTGGGTACCAAAGAGGAAGGGAGAGGTTTTGGGGGATACTCACGGAAAGGAGATTGAAGGGATCCCTCAGCTTCATCCTCCTTCCAGCAGTAATGAGGTGGAGAGGCCATGTCACTGCCGGGATGAAATGCTCACTGGAGCCAGGAACAGGTAAGTGTGGGGACAAATGACAGGCCTTCAAGGAGTCATGGGTAACTGCAGCTGCAAAAACAGAACTCAAACACACACACACACACAGAGGACAGGGCTAAGTACACATTTACAACATAACAACTAGCTTGGACGCCGAAGAGGCAGGAAGGGGTTTTGGGGGATACTCACTGAAAAGGACACTGAAGGGAACTCTCAGCTTCATCCTCCTTCAAACAATAATGAGGTGGAGAGACCATGTCACTGGTGGGATGAAAGGTTCACTGGAGCCAGGGACAGGTAAGTGTGGGGACAAATGAGAGGCCTTCAAGGAGTCATGGGTTCACCAGCTGCATAAACAGAAGGAAGACACACACACAAAGAGGACTGGGCTAATTACACATTTACAACATAACAACTAGCGTGGACAACGAAGAGGCAGGGAGTGGTTTGCGAGATACTCACCGGAATGGAGACTGAAGGGACCTTTCAGCTTCATCCTCCTTCCAGCAATAATGAGGTGGAGAGACCATGTCACTGGCGGGATGAAAGGTTCACTGGAGCCAGGGACAGGTAAGTGTGGGGACAAATGAGAGGCCTTCTAGGAGTCATGGGTAACAGCAGCTGCAACAACAGAAGGGAGACACACACACAAAGAGAACTGGGCTAATTACACATTTACAACATAACAACTAGCGTGGACAACGAAGAGGCAGGGAGTGGTTTGCGAGATACTCACCGGAATGGAGACTGAAGGGACCTTTCAGCTTCATCCTCCTTCCAGCAATAATGAGGTGGAGAGACCATGTCACTGGCGGGATGAAAGGTTCACTGGAGCCAGGGACAGGTAAGTGTGGGGACAAATGAGAGGCCTTCAAGGAGTTATGGGTAACGGCAGGTGCAAAAACAGAATGCAAACAAACACACACACAGAGGACTGGGCTAAGTACACATTTACAATATTAAAACTAGAGCGGACACCGAAGTGGCAGGGAGGGGTTTTGGGGATACTCACCGGAAAGGAGACTGAAAGGATCCCTCAGCTTCATCCTCCTTCCAGCAGCAAAGAGGTGGAGAGGCCATGTCACTACCAGGATGAAAGATTCACTGGAGCCAGTGACAGGTAACTGTGGGGACAAATGAGAGACCTTCAAGGAGTCATGGGTAACGGAATCTGCAAAAACAGAAGGGAGACACACACACACACAGAGGACTGGGATAAGTACACATTTACAACATAAAAACTAGCGTGGGTACCAAAGAGGAAGGGAGGGGTTTTGGGGGATACTCACGGAAAGGAGATTGAAGGGATCCCTTTGCTTCATCCTCCTTCCAGCAGTAATGAGGTGGAGAGGCCATGTCACTGCCGGGATGAAATGCTCACTGGAGCCAGGAACAGGTAAGTGTGGGGACAAATGACAGGCCTTCAAGGAGTCATGGGTAACTGCAGCTGCAAAAATAGAACGCAAACACACACACACACAGAGGACTGGGCTAAGTACACATTTACAACATAACAACTAGCATGGACGCCGAAGAGGCAGGAAGGGGTTTTGGGGGATACTCACTGGAAAGGACACTGAAGGGATCTCTCAGCTTCATCCTCCTTCAAGCAATAATGAGGTGGAGAGACCATGTCACTGGTGGGATGAAAGGTTCACTGGAGCCAGGGACAGGTAAGTGTGGGGACAAATGAGAGGCCTTCAAGGACTCATGGGTTCAGCAGCTGCATAAACAGAAGGAAGACACACACAGAGGACTAAGCTAGTTACACATTTACAACATAACAACAAGCGTGGACACTGAAGAAGAATGGAGAGGTTTGGGGGGATATTCACTGGAAAGGAGACTGGAGGGATCCCTCAGCTTCATCCTCCTTCCAGCAATAATGAGGTGGAGAGACCATGTCACTGGCGGGATGAAAGGTTCACTGGAGCCAGGGACAGGTAAGTTTGGGGACAAATGGGAGGCCTTCAAGGAGTTATGGGGAACGGCAGCTGGAAAAACTGAACGCAAACACACACACACACAGAGGACTGGGCTAAGTACACATTTACAATATAAAAACTAGAGCGGACACCGAAGAGGCAGGGAGGGGTTTTGGGGGACACTCACCGGAAAGGAGACTGAAAGGATCCCACAGCTTCATCCTCCTTCCAGCAGCAATGAGGTGGAAAGACCATGTCACTGCCAGGATGAAAGTTTCACTGGAGCCAGGGACAGGTAAGTGTGGGTACAAATGAGAGGCCTTCTAGGAGTCATGGGTAACAGCAGCTGCAACAACAGAAGGGAGACACACACACACAAAGAGCACAAGGCTAATTACACATTTACAACATAACAACTAGCGTGGACAACGAAGAGGCAGGGAGTGGTTTGCAAGATACTCACCGGAAAGGAGACTGAAGGGACCTTTCAGCTTCATCCTCCTTCCAGCAATAATGAGGTGGAGAGACCACGTCACTGGCGGGATGAAAGGTTCACTGCAGCCAGGGACAGGTAAGTGTGGGGACAAATGAGAGGCCTTCAAGGAGTTATGGGTAACGGAAGCTGCAAAAACAGAACGCAAACAAACACACACACAGATGACTGGGCTAAGTACACATTTACAATATAAAAACTAGCGTGGACACCGAAGAGGCAGGGAGGGGTTTTGGGGATACTCACCGGAAAGGAGACTGAAAGGATCCCTCAGCTTCATCCTCCTTCCAGCAGCAATGAGGTGGAGAGGCCATGTCACTGCCAGGATGAAAAGTTCACTGGAGCCAGGGACAGGTAAGTGTGGGGTCAAATGAGAGGCCTTCAAGGAGTCATGGGTAACGGCAGCTGCAAAAACAGAAGGGAGACACACACACACAGAGGACTGGGCTAATTACACATTTACAACATAACAACTAGCGTAGACACCGAAGAGGCAGGGAGTGTTTTGCGGGATATTCACCGGAAAGGAGACTGAAGGGATCTCTCAGCTTCATCCTCCTTCAAGCAATAATGAGGTGGAGAGACCATGTCACTGGCGGAATGAAAGGTTCACTGGAGCCAGGGACAGGTAAGTGTGGGGACAAATGAGAGGCCTTCAAGGAGTACAGCAGCTGCATAAACAGAAGGGAGACACACACACGGAGGGCTAAGCTAAGTACACATTTACAACATAACAACTAGCGTGGACACCGAAGATGAAGTGAGGGGTATTGGGGGATACTCACCGGAAAGGATCCCTCAGCTTCATCCTCCTTCCAGCAGCAACTAGGTGGAGAGGCCATGTCACTGCCAGGATGAAAAGTTCACTGGAGCCAGGGACAGGTAAGTGTGGGGTCAAATGAGAGGCCTTCAAGGAGTCATGGGTAACGGCAGCTGCAAAAACAGAACGAAAACACACAAACACAGAAAACTGGGCTAAGTACACATTTACAACATAACAACTAGCGTGGACGCCGGAGAAGCAGGAAGGAGTTTTGGGGAATACTCACCAGAAAGGAGACTGAAGGGATCCCCTAGCTTCATCCTCCTTCCAGCAGTAATGAGGTGGAGAGGCCATGTCACTGCCAGGATGAAAGGTTCACTGGAGCCAGGGACAGGTAAGTGTGGGGACAAATGAGAGGCCTTCAAGGAGTCATGGGTAACGGCAGCTGCAAAAACAGAAGGGAGACACACACACACAGAGGACTGGGCTAATTACACATTTACAACATAACAACTAGCGTAGACACCGAAGAGGCAGGGAGTGTTTTGCGGGATATTCACCGGAAAGGAGACTGAAGGGTTCTCTCAGCTTCATCCTCCTTCAAGCAATAATGAGGTGGAGAGACCATGTCACTGGCGGAATGAAAGGTTCACTGGAGCCAGGGACAGGTAAGTGTGGGGACAAATGAGAGGCCTTCAAGGAGTACAGCAGCTGCATAAACAGAAGGTAGACACACACACGGAGGGCTAAGCTAAGTACACATTTACAACATAACAACTAGCGTGGACACCGAAGATGAAGTGAGGGGTATTGGGGGATACTCACCGGAAAGGATCCCTCAGCTTCATCCTCCTTCCAGCAGCAACTAGGTGGAGAGGCCATGTCACTGCCAGGATGAAAAGTTCACTGGAGCAAGGGACAGGTAAGTGTGGGGTCAAATGAGAGGCCTTCAAGGAGTCATGGGTAACGGCAGCTGCAAAAACAGAACGAAAACACACAAACACAGAAAACTGGGCTAAGTACACATTTACAACATAACAACTAGCATGGACGCCGGAGAAGCAGGAAGGAGTTTTGGGGGATACTCACCAGAAAGGAGACTGAAGGGATCCCTTAGCTTCATCCTCCTTCCAGCAGTAATGAGGTGGAGAGGCCATGTCACTGCCAGGATGAAAGGTTCACTGGAGCCAGGGACAGGTAAGTGTGGGGACAAAAGAGAGGCCTTCAAGGAGTCATGGGTAACGGCAGCTGCAAAAACAGAAGGGAGACACACACACAAAGAGGACTGGGCTAATTACACATTTACAACATAACAACTAGCGTGGACAACGAAGAGGCAGGGAGTGGTTTGCGAGATACTCACCGGAAAGGAGACTGAAGGGACCTTTCAGCTTCATCCTCCTTCCAGCAATAATGAGGTGGAGAGACCATGTCACTGGCGGGATGAAAGGTTCACTGGAGCCAGGGACAGGTAAGTGTGGGGACAAATGAGAGGCCTTCAAGGAGTTATGGGTAACGGCACACGGCAGGTGCAAAAACAGAACGCAAACAAACACACACACACAGAGGACTGGGCTAAGTACACATTTACAATATTAAAACTAGAGCGGACACCGAAGTGGCAGGGAGGGGTTTTGGGGATACTCACCGGAAAGGAGACTGAAAGGATCCCTCAGCTTCATCCTCCTTCCAGCAGCAATGAGGTGGAGAGGCCATGTCACTACCAGGATGAAAGATTCACTGGAGCCAGTGACAGGTAACTGTGGGGACAAATGAGAGACCTTCAAGGAGTCATGGGTAACGGAATCTGCAAAAACAGAAGGGAGACACACACACACACACACACACACACACACACACAGAGGACTGCGATAAGTACACATTTACAACATAAAAACTAGCGTGGGTACCAAAGAGGAAGGGAGGGGTTTTGGGGGATACTCACGGAAAGGAGATTGAAGGGATCTCTTTGCTTCATCCTCCTTCCAGCAGTAATGAGGTGGAGAGGCCATGTCACTGCCGGGATGAAATGCTCACTGGAGCCAGGAACAGGTAAGTGTGGGGACAAATGACAGGCCTTCAAGGAGTCATGGGTAACTGCAGCTGCAAAAATAGAACGCAAACACACACACACACAGAGGACTGGGCTAAGTACACATTTACAACATAACAACTAGCATGGACGCCGAAGAGGCAGGAAGGGGTTTTGGGGGATACTCACTGGAAAGGACACTGAAGGGATCTCTCAGCTTCACCCTCCTTCAAGCAATAATTAGGTGGAGAGACCATGTCACTGGTGGTATGAAAGGTTCACTGGAGCCAGGGACAGGTAAGTGTGGGGACAAATGAGAGGCCTTCAAGGACTCATGGGTTCAGCAGCTGCATAAACAGAAGGAAGACACACACACAGAGGACTAAGTTAGTTACACATTTACAACATAACAACAAGCGTGGACACTGAAGAAGAATGGAGAGGTTTTGGGGGATATTCACTGGAAAGGAGACTGAAGGGATCCCTCAGCTTCGTCCTCATTCCAGCAGTAATGAGGTGGAGAGGCCATGTCACTGCCAGGATAAAAGTTTCACTGGAGCCAGGGACAGGTAAGTGTGGGGACAAATGAGAGGCCTTCTAGGAGTCATGGGTAACAGCAGCTGCAACAACAGAAGGGAGACACACACACAAAGAGGACTGGGCTAATTACACATTTACAACATAACAACTAGCGTGGACAACGAAGAGGCAGGGAGTGGTTTGCGAGATACTCACCGGAAAGGAGACTGAAGGGACCTTTCAGCTTCATCCTCCTTCCAGCAATAATGAGGTGGAGAGACCATGTCACTGGCGGGATGAAAGGTTCACTGGAGCCAGGGACAGGTAAGTTTGGGGACAAATGGGAGGCCTTCAAGGAGTTATGGGGAACGGCAGCTGGAAAAACTGAACGCAAACACACACACACACAGAGGACTGGGCTAAGTACACATTTACAATATAAAAACTAGAGCGGACACCGAAGAGGCAGGGAGGGGTTTTGGGGGACACTCACCAGAAAGGAGACTGAAGGGATCTCTCAGCTTCATCCTCCTTCAAGCAATAATGAGGTGGAGAGACCATGTCACTGGCGGAATGAAAGGTTCACTGGAGCCAGGGACAGGTAAGTGTGGGGACAAATGAGAGGCCTTCAAGGAGTACAGCAGCTGCATAAACAGAAGGGAGACACACACACGGAGGGCTAAGCTAAGTACACATTTACAACATAACAACTAGCGTGGACACCGAAGATGAAGTGAGGGGTATTGGGGGATACTCACCGGAAAGGATCCCTCAGCTTCATCCTCCTTCCAGCAGCAACTAGGTGGAGAGGCCATGTCACTGCCAGGATGAAAAGTTCACTGGAGCCAGGGACAGGTAAGTGTGGGGTCAAATGAGAGGCCTTCAAGGAGTCATGGGTAACGGCAGCTGCAAAAACAGAACGAAAACACACAAACAGAGAAAACTGGGCTAAGTACACATTTACAACATAACAACTAGCATGGACGCCGGAGAAGCAGGAAGGAGTTTTGGGGGATACTCACCAGAAAGGAGACTGAAGGGATCCCTTAGCTTCATCCTCCTTCCAGCAGTAATGAGGTGGAGAGGCCATGTCACTGCCAGGATGAAAGGTTCACTGGAGCCAGGGACAGGTAAGTGTGGGGACAAATGAGAGGCCTTCAAGGAGTCATGGGTAACGGCAGCTGCAAAAACAGAAGGGAGACACACACACACACACAGAGGACTGGGCTAATTACACATTTACAACATAACAACTAGCGTAGACACCGAAGAGGCAGGGAGTGTTTTGCGGGATATTCACCGGAAAGGAGACTGAAGGGATCTCTCAGCTTCATCCTCTTTCAAGCAATAATGAGGTGGAGAGACCATGTCACTGGCGGAATGAAAGGTTCACTGGAGCCAGGGACAGGTAAGTGTGGGGACAAATGAGAGGCCTTCAAGGAGTACAGCAGCTGCATAAACTGAAGGGAGACACACACACGGAGGGCTAAGCTAAGTACACATTTACAACATAACAACTAGCGTGGACACCGAAGATGAAGTGAGGGGAATTGGGGATACTCACCGGAAAGGATCCCTCAGCTTCATCCTCCTTCCAGCAGCAACTAGGTGGAGAGGCCATGTCACTGCCAGGATGAAAAGTTCACTGGAGCCAGGGACAGGTAAGTGTGGGGTCAAATGAGAGGCCTTCAAGGAGTCATGGGTAACGGCAGCTGCAAAAACAGAACGAAAACACACAAACACAGAAAACTGGGCTAAGTACACATTTACAACATAACAACTAGCATGGACGCCGGAGAAGCAGGAAGGAGTTTTGGGGGATACTCACCAGAAAGGAGACTGAAGGGATCCCTTAGCTTCATCCTCCTTCCAGCAGTAATGAGGTGGAGAGGCCATGTCACTGCCAGGATGAAAGGTTCACTGGAGCCAGGGACAGGTAAGTGTGGGGACAAATGAGAGGCCTTCAAGGAGTCATGGGTAACGGCAGCTGCAAAAACAGAAGGGAGACACACACACACAGAGGACTGGGCTAATTACACATTTACAACATAACAACTAGCGTAGACACCGAAGAGGCAGGGAGGGGTATTGGGGGATACTCACCGGAAAGGATCCCTCAGCTTCATCCTCCTTCCAGCAGCAACTAGGTGGAGAGGCCATGTCACTGCCAGGATGAAAAGTTCACTGGAGCCAGGGACAGGTAAGTGTGGGGTCAAATGAGAGGCCTTCAAGGAGTCATGGGTAACGGCAGCTGCAAAAACAGAACGAAAACACACAAACAGAGAAAACTGGGCTAAGTACACATTTACAACATAACAACTAGCATGGACGCCGGAGAAGCAGGAAGGAGTTTTGCGGGATATTCACCGGAAATGAGACTGAAGGGATCTCTCAGCTTCATCCTCTTTCAAGCAATAATGAGGTGGAGAGACCATGTCACTGGCGGAATGAAAGGTTCACTGGAGCCAGGGACAGGTAAGTGTGGGGACAAATGAGAGGCCTTCAAGGAGTACAGCAGCTGCATAAACAGAAGGGAGACACACACACGGAGGGCTAAGCTAAGTACACATTTACAACATAACAACTAGCGTGGACACCGAAGATGAAGTGAGGGGTATTGGGGGATACTCACCGGAAAGGATCCCTCAGCTTCATCCTCCTTCCAGCAGTAATGAGGTGGAGAGGCCATGTCACTGAAGGGATGAAAGGTTCACTGGAGCCAGGGACAGGTATGTGTGGGGACAAATGAGAGGCCTTCAAGGAGTCATGGGTAACAGCAGCTGCAAAAACAGAACGCAAACACACACACACAGAGGACTGGGCTAAGTACACATTTACAACATAACAACTAGAGTAGACACCAAAGAGGCAGGGAGAGGTTTTGGGGGATACTCACGGAAAGGAGATTGAAGGGATCCCTTAGCTTCATCCTCCTTCCAGCAGCAATGAGGTGGAGAGACAATGTCACTGCTGGGATGAAAGATTCACTGGAGCCAGGGACAGGTAAGTGTGGGGACAATGAGAGCCCTTCAAGGAATCACGGGTAATGGCAGCTGCAAAAACAGAATGCAAACACACAAACACAGAGGACTGGGCTAAGTACACATTTACAACATAACAACTAGCATGGACGCCGAAGAGGCAGGAAGGAGTTTTGGGGGATACTCACCATAAAGGAGACTGAAAGGATCCCTTAGCGTCATCCTTCTTCCAGCAGTAATGAGGTGGAGAGGCCATGTCACTGCTGGGATGAAAGGTTCACTGGAGCCAGGGACAGGTAAGTGTGGGGACAAATGAGAGGCCTTCAAGGAGTCATGGGTAAAGGCAGCTGCAAAAACAGAACAGAGACACACACACACACACACACACACACACACACACACACACACACACACACACACACAGAGGACTAGGCTAATTACACATTTACAACATAACAACTAGAGTGGACACCGAAGAGGCAGGGAGGGGTTTTGGGGATACTCACCGGAAAGGAGACTGAAAGGATCCCTCAGCTTCATCCTCCTTCCAGCAGCAATGAGGTGGAGAGGCCATGTCACTGCCAGGATGAAAAGTTCACTGGAGCCAGGGACAGGTAAGTGTGGGGTCAAATGAGAGGCCTTCAAGGAGTCATGGGTAACGGCAGCTGCAAAAACAGAAGGGAGACACACACACACAGAGGACTGGGCTAATTACACATTTACAACATAACAACTAGCGTAGACACCGAAGAGGCAGGGAGTGTTTTGCGGGATATTCACCGGAAAGGAGACTGAAGGGATCTCTCAGCTTCATCCTCCTTCAAGCAATAATGAGGTGGAGAGACCATGTCACTGGCGGAATGAAAGGTTCACTGGAGCCAGGGACAGGTAAGTGTGGGGACAAATGAGAGGCCTTCAAGGAGTACAGCAGCTGCATAAACAGAAGGGAGACACACACACGGAGGGCTAAGCTAAGTACACATTTACAACATAACAACTAGCGTGGACACCGAAGATGAAGTGAGGGGTATTGGGGGATACTCACCGGAAAGGATCCCTCAGCTTCATCCTCCTTCCAGCAGCAACTAGGTGGAGAGGCCATGTCACTGCCAGGATGAAAAGTTCACTGGAGCCAGGGACAGGTAAGTGTGGGGTCAAATGAGAGGCCTTCAAGGAGTCATGGGTAACGGCAGCTGCAAAAACAGAACGAAAACACACAAACACAGAAAACTGGGCTAAGTACACATTTACAACATAACAACTAGCATGGACGCCGGAGAAGCAGGAAGGAGTTTTGGGGAATACTCACCAGAAAGGAGATTGAAGGGATCCCCTAGCTTCATCCTCCTTCCAGCAGTAATGAGGTGGAGAGGCCATGTCACTGCCAGGATGAAAGGTTCACTGGAGCCAGGGACAGGTAAGTGTGGGGACAAATGAGAGGCCTTCAAGGAGTCATGGGTAACGGCAGCTGCAAAAACAGAAGGGAGACACACACACACAGAGGACTGGGCTAATTACACATTTACAACATAACAACTAGCGTAGACACCGAAGAGGCAGGGAGTGTTTTGCGGGATATTCACCGGAAAGGAGACTGAAGGGATCTCTCAGCTTCATCCTCTTTCAAGCAATAATGAGGTGGAGAGACCATGTCACTGGCGGAATGAAAGGTTCACTGGAGCCAGGGACAGGTAAGTGTGGGGACAAATGAGAGGCCTTCAAGGAGTACAGCAGCTGCATAAACTGAAGGGAGACACACACACGGAGGGCTAAGCTAAGTACACATTTACAACATAACAACTAGCGTGGACACCGAAGATGAAGTGAGGGGAATTGGGGATACTCACCGGAAAGGATCCCTCAGCTTCATCCTCCTTCCAGCAGCAACTAGGTGGAGAGGCCATGTCACTGCCAGGATGAAAAGTTCACTGGAGCCAGGGACAGGTAAGTGTGGGGTCAAATGAGAGGCCTTCAAGGAGTCATGGGTAACGGCAGCTGCAAAAACAGAACGAAAACACACAAACACAGAAAACTGGGCTAAGTACACATTTACAACATAACAACTAGCATGGACGCCGGAGAAGCAGGAAGGAGTTTTGGGGGATACTCACCAGAAAGGAGACTGAAGGGATCCCTTAGCTTCATCCTCCTTCCAGCAGTAATGAGGTGGAGAGGCCATGTCACTGCCAGGATGAAAGGTTCACTGGAGCCAGGGACAGGTAAGTGTGGGGACAAATGAGAGGCCTTCAAGGAGTCATGGGTAACGGCAGCTGCAAAAACAGAAGGGAGACACACACACACAGAGGACTGGGCTAATTACACATTTACAACATAACAACTAGCGTAGACACCGAAGAGGCAGGGAGGGGTATTGGGGGATACTCACCGGAAAGGATCCCTCAGCTTCATCCTCCTTCCAGCAGCAACTAGGTGGAGAGGCCATGTCACTGCCAGGATGAAAAGTTCACTGGAGCCAGGGACAGGTAAGTGTGGGGTCAAATGAGAGGCCTTCAAGGAGTCATGGGTAACGGCAGCTGCAAAAACAGAACGAAAACACACAAACAGAGAAAACTGGGCTAAGTACACATTTACAACATAACAACTAGCATGGACGCCGGAGAAGCAGGAAGGAGTTTTGCGGGATATTCACCGGAAATGAGACTGAAGGGATCTCTCAGCTTCATCCTCTTTCAAGCAATAATGAGGTGGAGAGACCATGTCACTGGCGGAATGAAAGGTTCACTGGAGCCAGGGACAGGTAAGTGTGGGGACAAATGAGAGGCCTTCAAGGAGTACAGCAGCTGCATAAACAGAAGGGAGACACACACACGGAGGGCTAAGCTAAGTACACATTTACAACATAACAACTAGCGTGGACACCGAAGATGAAGTGAGGGGTATTGGGGGATACTCACCGGAAAGGATCCCTCAGCTTCATCCTCCTTCCAGCAGTAATGAGGTGGAGAGGCCATGTCACTGAAGGGATGAAAGGTTCACTGGAGCCAGGGACAGGTATGTGTGGGGACAAATGAGAGGCCTTCAAGGAGTCATGGGTAACAGCAGCTGCAAAAACAGAACGCAAACACACACACACAGAGGACTGGGCTAAGTACACATTTACAACATAACAACTAGAGTAGACACCAAAGAGGCAGGGAGAGGTTTTGGGGGATACTCACGGAAAGGAGATTGAAGGGATCCCTTAGCTTCATCCTCCTTCCAGCAGCAATGAGGTGGAGAGACAATGTCACTGCTGGGATGAAAGATTCACTGGAGCCAGGGACAGGTAAGTGTGGGGACAATGAGAGCCCTTCAAGGAATCACGGGTAATGGCAGCTGCAAAAACAGAATGCAAACACACAAACATAGAGGACTGGGCTAAGTACACATTTACAACATAACAACTAGCATGGACGCCGAAGAGGCAGGAAGGAGTTTTGGGGGATACTCACCATAAAGGAGACTGAAAGGATCCCTTAGCGTCATCCTTCTTCCAGCAGTAATGAGGTGGAGAGGCCATGTCACTGCTGGGATGAAAGGTTCACTGGAGCCAGGGACAGGTAAGTGTGGGGACAAATGAGAGGCCTTCAAGGAGTCATGGGTAAAGGCAGCTGCAAAAACAGAACAGAGACACACACACACACACACACACACACACACACACACACACACACACACACACACACAGAGGACTAGGCTAATTACACATTTACAACATAACAACTAGAGTGGACACCGAAGAGGCAGGGAGGGGTTTTGGGGATACTCACCGGAAAGGAGACTGAAAGGATCCCTCAGCTTCATCCTCCTTCCAGCAGCAATGAGGTGGAGAGGCCATGTCACTGCCAGGATGAAAAGTTCACTGGAGCCAGGGACAGGTAAGTGTGGGGTCAAATGAGAGGCCTTCAAGGAGTCATGGGTAACGGCAGCTGCAAAAACAGAAGGGAGACACACACACACAGAGGACTGGGCTAATTACACATTTACAACATAACAACTAGCGTAGACACCGAAGAGGCAGGGAGTGTTTTGCGGGATATTCACCGGAAAGGAGACTGAAGGGATCTCTCAGCTTCATCCTCCTTCAAGCAATAATGAGGTGGAGAGACCATGTCACTGGCGGAATGAAAGGTTCACTGGAGCCAGGGACAGGTAAGTGTGGGGACAAATGAGAGGCCTTCAAGGAGTACAGCAGCTGCATAAACAGAAGGGAGACACACACACGGAGGGCTAAGCTAAGTACACATTTACAACATAACAACTAGCGTGGACACCGAAGATGAAGTGAGGGGTATTGGGGGATACTCACCGGAAAGGATCCCTCAGCTTCATCCTCCTTCCAGCAGCAACTAGGTGGAGAGGCCATGTCACTGCCAGGATGAAGAGTTCACTGGAGCCAGGGACAGGTAAGTGTGGGGTCAAATGAGAGGCCTTCAAGGAGTCATGGGTAACGGCAGCTGCAAAAACAGAACGAAAACACACAAACAGAGAAAACTGGGCTAAGTACACATTTACAACATAACAACTAGCATGGACGCCGGAGAAGCAGGAAGGAGTTTTGCGGGATATTCACCGGAAATGAGACTGAAGGGATCTCTCAGCTTCATCCTCTTTCAAGCAATAATGAGGTGGAGAGACCATGTCACTGGCGGAATGAAAGGTTCACTGGAGCCAGGGACAGGTAAGTGTGGGGACAAATGAGAGGCCTTCAAGGAGTACAGCAGCTGCATAAACAGAAGGGAGACACACACACGGAGGGCTAAGCTAAGTACACATTTACAACATAACAACTAGCGTGGACACCGAAGATGAAGTGAGGGGTATTGGGGGATACTCACCGGAAAGGATCCCTCAGCTTCATCCTCCTTCCAGCAGTAATGAGGTGGAGAGGCCATGTCACTGAAGGGATGAAAGGTTCACTGGAGCCAGGGACAGGTATGTGTGGGGACAAATGAGAGGCCTTCAAGGAGTCATGGGTAACAGCAGCTGCAAAAACAGAACGCAAACACACACACACAGAGGACTGGGCTAAGTACACATTTACAACATAACAACTAGAGTAGACACCAAAGAGGCAGGGAGAGGTTTTGGGGGATACTCACGGAAAGGAGATTGAAGGGATCCCTTAGCTTCATCCTCCTTCCAGCAGCAATGAGGTGGAGAGACAATGTCACTGCTGGGATGAAAGATTCACTGGAGCCAGGGACAGGTAAGTGTGGGGACAATGAGAGCCCTTCAAGGAATCACGGGTAATGGCAGCTGCAAAAACAGAATGCAAACACACAAACATAGAGGACTGGGCTAAGTACACATTTACAACATAACAACTAGCATGGACGCCGAAGAGGCAGGAAGGAGTTTTGGGGGATACTCACCATAAAGGAGACTGAAAGGATCCCTTAGCGTCATCCTTCTTCCAGCAGTAATGAGGTGGAGAGGCCATGTCACTGCTGGGATGAAAGGTTCACTGGAGCCAGGGACAGGTAAGTGTGGGGACAAATGAGAGGCCTTCAAGGAGTCATGGGTAAAGGCAGCTGCAAAAACAGAACAGAGACACACACACACACACACACACACACACACACACACACACACACACAGAGGACTAGGCTAATTACACATTTACAACATAACAACTAGAGTGGACACCGAAGAGGCAGGGAGGGGTTTTGGGGATACTCACCGGAAAGGAGACTGAAAGGATCCCTCAGCTTCATCCTCCTTCCAGCAGCAATGAGGTGGAGAGGCCATGTCACTGCCAGGATGAAAAGTTCACTGGAGCCAGGGACAGGTAAGTGTGGGGTCAAATGAGAGGCCTTCAAGGAGTCATGGGTAACGGCAGCTGCAAAAACAGAAGGGAGACACACACACACAGAGGACTGGGCTAATTACACATTTACAACATAACAACTAGCGTAGACACCGAAGAGGCAGGGAGTGTTTTGCGGGATATTCACCGGAAAGGAGACTGAAGGGATCTCTCAGCTTCATCCTCCTTCAAGCAATAATGAGGTGGAGAGACCATGTCACTGGCGGAATGAAAGGTTCACTGGAGCCAGGGACAGGTAAGTGTGGGGACAAATGAGAGGCCTTCAAGGAGTACAGCAGCTGCATAAACAGAAGGGAGACACACACACGGAGGGCTAAGCTAAGTACACATTTACAACATAACAACTAGCGTGGACACCGAAGATGAAGTGAGGGGTATTGGGGGATACTCACCGGAAAGGATCCCTCAGCTTCATCCTCCTTCCAGCAGCAACTAGGTGGAGAGGCCATGTCACTGCCAGGATGAAGAGTTCACTGGAGCCAGGGACAGGTAAGTGTGGGGTCAAATGAGAGGCCTTCAAGGAGTCATGGGTAACGGCAGCTGCAAAAACAGAACGAAAACACACAAACACAGAAAACTGGGCTAAGTACACATTTACAACATAACAACTAGCATGGACGCCGGAGAAGCAGGAAGGAGTTTTGGGGAATACTCACCAGAAAGGAGACTGAAGGGATCCCCTAGCTTCATCCTCCTTCCAGCAGTAATGAGGTGGAGAGGCCATATCACTGCCAGGATGAAAGGTTCACTGGAGCCAGGGACAGGTAAGTGTGGGGACAAATGAGAGGCCTTCAAGGAGTCATGGGTAACGGCAGCTGCAAAAACAGAAGGGAGACACACACACACACAGAGGACTGGGCTAATTACACATTTACAACATAACAACTAGCGTAGACACCGAAGAGGCAGGGAGTGTTTTGCGGGATATTCACCGGAAAGGAGACTGAAGGGATCTCTCAGCTTCATCCTCCTTCAAGCAATAATGAGGTGGAGAGACCATGTCACTGGCGGAATGAAAGGTTCACTGGAGCCAGGGACAGGTAAGTGTGGGGACAAATGAGAGGCTTTCAAGGAGTACAGCAGCTGCATAAACAGAAGGTAGACACACACACGGAGGGCTAAGCTAAGTACACATTTACAACATAACAACTAGCGTGGACACCGAAGATGAAGTGAGGGGTATTGGGGGATACTCACCAGAAAGGATCCCTCAGCTTCATCCTCCTTCCAGCAGCAACTAGGTGGAGAGGCCATGTCACTGCCAGGATGAAAAGTTCACTGGAGCAAGGGACAGGTAAGTGTGGGGTCAAATGAGAGGCCTTCAAGGAGTCATGGGTAACGGCAGCTGCAAAAACAGAACGAAAACACACAAACACAGAAAACTGGGCTAAGTACACATTTACAACATAACAACTAGCATGGACGCCGGAGAAGCAGGAAGGAGTTTTGGGGGATACTCACCAGAAAGGAGACTGAAGGGATCCCTTAGCTTCATCCTCCTTCCAGCAGTAATGAGGTGGAGAGGCCATGTCACTGCCAGGATGAAAGGTTCACTGGAGCCAGGGACAGGTAAGTGTGGGGACAAAAGAGAGGCCTTCAAGGAGTCATGGGTAACGGCAGCTGCAAAAACAGAAGGGAGACACACACACAAAGAGGACTGGGCTAATTACACATTTACAACATAACAACTAGCGTGGACAACGAAGAGGCAGGGAGTGGTTTGCGAGAAACTCACCGGAAAGGAGACTGAAGGGACCTTTCAGCTTCATCCTCCTTCCAGCAATAATGAGGTGGAGAGACCATGTCACTGGCGGGATGAAAGGTTCACTGGAGCCAGGGACAGGTAAGTGTGGGGACAAATGAGAGGCCTTCAAGGAGTTATGGGTAACGGCAGGTGCAAAAACAGAACGCAAACAAACACACACACACAGAGGACTGGGCTAAGTACACATTTACAATATTAAAACTAGAGCGGACACCGAAGTGGCAGGGAGGGGTTTTGGGGATACTCACCGGAAAGGAGACTGAAAGGATCCCTCAGCTTCATCCTCCTTCCAGCAGCAATGAGGTGGAGAGGCCATGTCACTACCAGGATGAAAGATTCACTGGAGCCAGTGACAGGTAACTGTGGGGACAAATGAGAGACCTTCAAGGAGTCATGGGTAACGGAATCTGCAAAAACAGAAGGGAGACACACACACACACACACACACACACAAACACACACACACACACACACAGAGGACTGGGATAAGTACACATTTACAACATAAAAACTAGCGTGGGTACCAAAGAGGAAGGGAGGGGTTTTGGGGGATACTCACGGAAAGGAGATTGAAGGGATCTCTTTGCTTCATCCTCCTTCCAGCAGTAATGAGGTGGAGAGGCCATGTCACTGCCGGGATGAAATGCTCACTGGAGCCAGGAACAGGTAAGTGTGGGGACAAATGACAGGCCTTCAAGGAGTCATGGGTAACTGCAGCTGCAAAAATAGAACGCAAACACACACACACACACAGAGGACTGGGCTAAGTACACATTTACAACATAACAACTAGCATGGACGCCGAAGAGGCAGGAAGGGGTTTTGGGGGATACTCACTGGAAAGGACACTGAAGGGATCTCTCAGCTTCACCCTCCTTCAAGCAATAATGAGGTGGAGAGACCATGTCACTGGTGGGATGAAAGGTTCACTGGAGCCAGGGACAGGTAAGTGTGGGGACAAATGAGAGGCCTTCAAGGACTCATGGGTTCAGCAGCTGCATAAACAGAAGGAAGACACACACACAGAGGACTAAGTTAGTTACACATTTACAACATAACAACAAGCGTGGACACTGAAGAAGAATGGAGAGGTTTTGGGGGATATTCACTGGAAAGGAGACTGAAGGGATCCCTCAGCTTCGTCCTCATTCCAGCAGTAATGAGGTGGAGAGGCCATGTCACTGCCAGGATGAAAGGTTCACTGGAGCCAGGGACAGGTACGTGTGGGGACAAATGAGAGGCCTTCAAGGAGTCATGGGTAACGGCAGCTGCAAAAACAGAAGGGAGACACACACACACAGAGGACTGGGCTAATTACACATTTACAACATAACAACTAGCGTAGACACCGAAGAGGCAGGGAGTGTTTTGCCGGATATTCACCGGAAAGGAGACTGAAGGGATCTCTCAGCTTCATCCTCCTTCAAGCAATAATGAGGTGGAGAGACCATGTCACTGGCGGAATGAAAGGTTCACTGGAGCCAGGGACAGGTAAGTGTGGGGACAAATGAGAGGCCTTCAAGGAGTACAGCAGCTGCATAAACAGAAGGGAGACACACACACGGAGGGCTAAGCTAAGTACACATTTACAACATAACAACTAGCGTGGACACCGAAGATGAAGTGAGGGGTATTGGGGGATACTCACCGGAAAGGATCCCTCAGCTTCATCCTCCTTCCAGCAGCAACTAGGTGGAGAGGCCATGTCACTGCCAGGATGAAAAGTTCACTGGAGCCAGGGACAGGTAAGTGTGGGGTCAAATGAGAGGCCTTCAAGGAGTCATGGGTAACGGCAGCTGCAAAAACAGAACGAAAACACACAAACAGAGAAAACTGGGCTAAGTACACATTTACAACATAACAACTAGCATGGACGCCGGAGAAGCAGGAAGGAGTTTTGGGGGATACTCACCAGAAAGGAGACTGAAGGGATCCCTTAGCTTCATCCTCCTTCCAGCAGTAATGAGGTGGAGAGGCCATGTCACTGCCAGGATGAAAGGTTCACTGGAGCCAGGGACAGGTAAGTGTGGGGACAAATGAGAGGCCTTCAAGGAGTCATGGGTAACGGCAGCTGCAAAAACAGAAGGGAGACACACACACACAGAGGACTGGGCTAATTACACATTTACAACATAACAACTAGCGTAGACACCGAAGAGGCAGGGAGTGTTTTGCGGGATATTCACCGGAAAGGAGACTGAAGGGATCTCTCAGCTTCATCCTCCTTCAAGCAATAATGAGGTGGAGAGACCATGTCACTGGCGGAATGAAAGGTTCACTGGAGCCAGGGACAGGTAAGTGTGGGGACAAATGAGAGGCCTTCAAGGAGTACAGCAGCTGCATAAACAGAAGGGAGACACACACACGGAGGGCTAAGCTAAGTACACATTTACAACATAACAACTAGCGTGGACACCGAAGATGAAGTGAGGGGTATTGGGGGATACTCACCGGAAAGGATCCCTCAGCTTCATCCTCCTTCCAGCAGCAACTAGGTGGAGAGGCCATGTCACTGCCAGGATGAAAAGTTCACTGGAGCCAGGGACAGGTAAGTGTGGGGTCAAATGAGAGGCCTTCAAGGAGTCATGGGTAACGGCAGCTGCTAAAACAGAACGAAAACACACAAACAGAGAAAACTGGGCTAAGTACACATTTACAACATAACAACTAGCATGGACGCCGGAGAAGCAGGAAGGAGTTTTGGGGGATACTCACCAGAAAGGAGACTGAAGGGATCCCTTAGCTTCATCCTCCTTCCAGCAGTAATGAGGTGGAGAGGCCATGTCACTGCCAGGATGAAAGGTTCACTGGAGCCAGGGACAGGTAAGTGTGGGGACAAATGAGAGGCCTTCAAGGAGTCATGGGTAACGGCAGCTGCAAAAACAGAAGGGAGACACACACACACAGAGGACTGGGCTAATTACACATTTACAACATAACAACTAGCGTAGACACCGAAGAGGCAGGGAGTGTTTTGCGGGATATTCACTGGAAATTAGACTGAAGGGATCTCTCAGCTTCATCCTCTTTCAAGCAATAATGAGGTGGAGAGACCATGTCACTGGCGGAATGAAAGGTTCACTGGAGCCAGGGACAGGTAAGTGTGGGGACAAATGAGAGGCCTTCAAGGAGTACAGCAGCTGCATAAACAGAAGGGAGACACACACACGGAGGGCTAAGCTAAGTACACATTTACAACATAACAACTAGCGTGGACACCGAAGATGAAGTGAGGGGTATTGGGGGATACTCACCGGAAAGGATCCCTCAGCTTCATCCTCCTTCCAGCAGTAATGAGGTGGAGAGGCCATGTCACTGCCGGGATGAAAGGTTCACTGGAGCCAGGGACAGGTATGTGTGGGGACAAATGAGAGGCCTTCAAGGAGTCATGGGTAACAGCAGCTGCAAAAACAGAACGCAAACACACACACACAGAGGACTGGGCTAAGTACACATTTACAACATAACAACTAGAGTAGACACCAAAGAGGCAGGGAGAGGTTTTGGGGGATACTCACGGAAAGGAGATTGAAGGGATCCCTTAGCTTCATCCTCCTTCCAGCAGCAATGAGGTGGAGAGACAATGTCACTGCTGGGATGAAAGATTCACTGGAGCCAGGGACAGGTAAGTGTGGGGACAATGAGAGCCCTTCAAGGAATCACGGGTAATGGCAGCTGCAAAAACAGAATGCAAACACACAAACACAGAGGACTGGGCTAAGTACACATTTACAACATAACAAATAGCATGGACGCCGAAGAGGCAGGAAGGAGTTTTGGGGGATACTCACCATAAAGGAGACTGAAAGGATCCCTTAGCGTCATCCTTCTTCCAGCAGTAATGAGGTGGAGAGGCCATGTCACTGCTGGGATGAAAGGTTCACTGGAGCCAGGGACAGGTAAGTGTGGGGACAAATGAGAGGCCTTCAAGGAGTCATGGGTAAGGGCAGCTGCAAAAACAGAACAGAGACACACACACACACACACACACACACACACACACACACACACACACACACAGAGGACTAGGCTAATTACACATTTACAACATAACAACTGGTGTGGACACCGAAGAGGCAGGGAGGTGTTTTGTTGGATACTCACCGGAAAGGAGACTGAAGGGATCCCTCAGCTTCATCCTCCTTCCAGCAGTAATGAGGTGGAGAGACCATGTCACTGCCGGGATGAAAGTTTCACTGGAGCCAGGGACAGGTAAGTGTGGGGACAAAAGAGAGGCCTTCAAGGAGTCATGGGTAACGGCAGCTTCAAAAACAGAAAGCAAACACACAAACACAGAGGACTGGGCTAAGTACACATTTACAACATAACAACTAGCATGGATGCCGAAGAGTCAGGAAGGAGTTTTGGGGGATACTCACCAGAAAGGAGACTGAAGGGATCCCTTAGCTTCATCCTCCTTCCAGCAGCAATGAGGTGGAGAGGTCATGTCACTGCCGGGATGAAAGGTTCACTGGAGCCAGGGACAGGTAAGTGTGTGGACAAATGAGAGGCCTTTAAGGAGTCATGGGTAACTGCAGCTGCAAAAACAGAATGCAAACACACACACACAGAGGACTGGGCTAATTACACATTTACAACATAACAACTAGCGTAGACACCAAAGAGGCAGGGAGAGGTTTTCGGGGATACTCACGGAAAGGAGATTGAAGGGATCCCTTAGCTGCATCCTCCTTCCAGCAGTAATGAGGTGGAAAGGCCATGTCACTGGCGGGATGAAAGGTTCACTGGAGCCAGGGACAGGTAAGTGTGGTGACAAATGAGAGGCCTTCAAGGAGTCATGGGTAACGGCAGCTGCAAAAACAGAACGCAAACACACACACACAGAGGACTAATCTAAGTACACATTTACAACATAACGACTAGCGTGGACACTGAAGAGGCAGGGAGGGGTTTTGGGGGATACTCACCGGAAAGGAGACTGAAGGGATCCCTCAGCTTCATCCTCCTTCCAGCAGTAATGAGGTGGAGAGGCCATGTCACTGCCAGGATGAAAGGTACACTGGAGCCAGGGACAGGTAAGTGTGGGGAAAAAATAAGAATTTACTCACCGGTAATTCTATTTCTCGTAGTCCGTAGTGGATGCTGGGTGCTCCGTAAGGACTATGGTGAATAGACGGGCTCCGCAGGAGACTGGGCACTCTTAAAAGAAAGATTAGGTACTATATCTAGTGTGCACTGGCTCCTCCCTCTATGCCCCTCCTCCAGACCTCAGTTAAGGAAACTGTGCCCGGAAGAGCTGACATTACTAGGAAAGGATTTGGTATCCAGGGTAAGACTTATACCAGCCACACCAATCACACCGTACAACTTGTGATAACTATACTCAGTTAACAGTATGAATAACAACAGAGTCTCATGTAACAGATGGCTCAGAACAATAACCCTTTTTGTAAGCAATAACTATATACACGTATTGCAGAAAATCCGCACTTGGGACGGGCTCCCAGCATCCACTACGGACTACGAGAAATATAATTACCGGTGAGTAAATTCTTATTTTCTCTGACGTCCTAGTGGATGCTGGGTACTCCGTAAGGACCATGGGGATTATACCAAAGCTCCCAAACGGGCGGGAGAGTGCGGATGACTCTGCAGCACCGAATGAGCAAACTCAAGGTCCTCCTCAGCCAGGGGATCAAACTTGTAGAATTTTGCAAAAGTGTTTGAACCCGACCAAGTAGCAGCTCGGCAAAGTTGTAAAGCCGAGACCCCTCGGGCAGCCGCCCAAGAAGAACCCACCTTCCTTGTGGAATGGGCTTTTACTGATTTAGGATGCGGCAGTCCAGCCGCAGAATGTGCAAGCTGAATTGTGCTACAGATCCAGCGAGCAATAGTCTGCTTTGAAGCAGGAGCACCCAGCTTGTTGGGTGCATGGAGGATAAACAGCGAGTCAGTCTTTCTGACTCTAGCCGTTCTGGAAACGTAGATTTTCAGGGCCCGGACTACGTCCAGCAACTTGGAGTCCTCCAAGTCCCTAGTAGCCGCAGGCACCACAATAGGTTGGTTCAAATGAAACGCTGATACCACCTTTGGGAGAAATTGGGGACGAGCCCTCAATTCCGCCCTATCCATATGGAAAATCAGATATGTCTTTTACATGACAAAGCCGCCAATTCTGACACACGCCTAGCCGAAGCCAAGGCCAACAGCATGACCACCTTCCAGGTGAGATACTTCAACTCCACGGTTTTAAGTGGCTCAAACCAATGTGATTTAAGGAAATCCAACACAACATTGAGATCCCAATGTGCCACTGGAGGCACAAAAGGAGGCTGAATATGCAGCACTCCCTTCACAAATGTCTGAACTTCAGGCAGTGAAGCCAGTTCTTTTTTAAAGAAACTAGACAGTGCCGAAATCTGGACTTTTATGGATCCCAATTTGAGGCCCAAAGTCACTCCTGACTGGAGGTAGTGCAGAAATCGACCCAGCTGAAATTCCTCTGTAGGGGCCTTCCTGGCCTCACACCAAGCAACATATTTCCGCCATATGCGGTGATAATGTTTAGCTGTCACATCTTTCCTAGCTTTTATCAGCGTAGGAATTACTTCATCCGCAATGCCCTTTTCCGTTAGGATCCGGCGTTCAACTGCCATGCCATCAAACGCAGCCGCGGCAAGTCTTGGAACAGACAGGGCCCCTTCTGTAACAGGTCCTGTCTGAGAGGCAGAGGCCATGGGTCCTCTGAGATCATTTCTTGTAGTTCTGGGTACCAAGGTCTTCTTGGCCAATCCGGAATGATGAGTATTGTTCCTCTCCTTCTTACTATCCTCAGTACCTTGGGTATGAGAGGAAGAGGAGGGAACACATAAACCGACTGGGACACCCACGGTGTCACTAGAGCGTCCACAGCTATCGCCTGAGGGTCCCTTGACCTGGCGCAATATCTTTTTAGCTTTTTGTTGAGGCGGGACGCCATCATGTCCACCTGTTGCCTTTCCCAATGATTTACAATCAGCTTGAAGACTTCTGGATGAAGTCCCCACTCTCCCGGGTGGAGGTCGTGCCTGCTGAGGAAGTCTGCTTCCCAGTTGTCCACTCCCGGAATGAACACTGCTGGCAGTGCCAGTACGTGACTCTCCGCCCACCAAAGAATCCTTGTGGCTTCTGCCATCGCCATCCTGCTTCTTGTGCCGCCCTGGCGGTTTACATGGGTGACCGCCGTGATGTTGTCTGACTGAATCAGCACTGGTAGGTTTTGAAGCAGGGGTTCCGCTTGACTCAGGGCGTTGTAAATGGCCCTTAGTTTCAGAATATTTATGTGTAGGGAAGTCTCCTGACTTGACCACTGTCCTTGGAAGTTTCTTCCCTGAGTGACTGCCCCCCAACCTCGGAGGCTTGCATCCGTGGACACCAGGACCTAGTCCTGTATGCCGAATCTGCGGCCCTCGAGAAGATGGGCACTCTGCAGCCACCACAGTAGAGACACCCTGGCCCTCGGGAAAAGGGTGAGCAACCGATGCATCTGAAGATGCAATCCGGACCATTTGTCCAACAGATCCCACTGAAAGATCCTTGCATGGAACCTTTCGAAGGGAATTGCTTCGTAAGAAGCCACCATCTTTCCCAGGACTCTCGTGCAGTGATGCACCGACACCTGTTTTGGTTTCAGGAGATTCCTGACCAGAGATGACAATTCCTGTGCCTTCTCCGCAGGGAGAAACACCTTCTTTTGTTCTGTATCTAGGATCATGCCCAAGAACAATAGACGTGTCGCAGGAATCAGCTGCGACTTTGGTATGCTCAGAATCCAGCCGTGTTGTTGCAGCACTTTCCGAGATAGTGCTACACTGGCTAACAACTGTTCCTTGGACCTCGCCTTTATCAGGAGATCGTCCAAGTACGGGATAATTATAACTCCCTTCCTCCGAAGGAGTATCATCATTTCGGCCATTACCTTGGTAAATACCCTTGGTGCCGTTGAGAGACCAAACGGTAACATCTGGAATTGGTAATGACAGTCCTGTACCACAAACCTGAGGTACTCCTGGTGAGGTGGGTAAATGGGGACATGCAGGTATGCATCCTTGATGTCCAGTGATACCATAAAATCCCCCTCTTCCAGGCTTGCAATATCCGCCCTGAGCGATTCCATTTTGAACTTGAACTTCCTCAGATAAGTGTTCAAAGATTTTAAATTTAGAATGGGTCTTACCGAACCGTCCGGTTTCGGTATCACAAACATTGTGGAATAGTAACCCCGTCCCTGTTGAAGGAGGGGAACCTTGATTATCACGTGCTGAAGGTACAGCTTGTGAATAGCCGCCAGCACTACCTCCCTTTCCCTGGGAGCAGTCGGCAAAGCTGACTTGAGGTAACGGCGAGGGGGAGTCGCCTCGAACTCCAACATGTATCACTGAGACACCACTTGTAGGGCCCAGGGATCCACCTGTGAGCGAACCCACTGGCTGCTGAAGTTCCGGAGACGGGCCCCCACCGCACCGGGCTCCGCCTTTGGAGCCCCAGCGTCATGTGGTGGACTTAGAGGAAGCGGGGGAGGACTTTTGTTCCTGGGAACTGGCTGTCTGATGCAGCTTCTTTCCTTTACCCCTGCCTCTGGGCAGAAAGGAAGCGCCTCTGACATGCTTGCCTTTCTGCGGCCGAAAGGACTGTACCTGATAATACGGTGCTTTCTTTGGTTGTGAGGGAACGTGGGGTAGAAAAGTCGATTTTCCAGCCGTTGCTGTGGATACCAGGTCCGAGAGACCGTCCCCAAACAATTCCTCACCCTTATAAGGCAAAACCTCCATGTGCCTTTTAGAATCAGCATCCCCTGTCCACTGCCGAGTCCATAATACTCTCCTGGCAGAAATGGACATTGCATTAATTCCCGATGCCAGTCGGCAAATATCCCTCTGTGCATCTCTCATATATAAGACTACGTCCTTTATATGGTCTATGGTTAGCAAAACAGTATCCCTGTCGAGTGTATCAATGTTATCTGACAGGGTGTCGGACCACGCCTTTGTCCACCCTAGGGGATGTTTCCCAACGTATCCTATCCGTTGGCGGGAAAGGGTACGCCATCAGTAACTTTTTAGCAATTACCAGTTTTTTTTATCAGGGGAACACCACGCTTCTTCACATAATTCATTTAACTCCTCAGATGGGGGAAAAGTCACTGGAAGCTTTTTCTCCCCAAACATAATACCCTTTTTAACGGTAACGGGGTCAGTGTCAGAAATGTTCAATACATTTTTCATAGCCGTAATCATGCATCGGATGGCCCTTGTGGACTGTACATTTGTCTCATCCTCGTCGACACTGGAGTCAGACTCCGTGTCGACATCAGTGTCTGCCATCTGAGGTAGCGGGCGTTTTTGAGCCCCTGATGGCCTCTGAGACGCCTGGGCAGGCACGGGCTGAGATGCCGGCAGTCCCAAGGCTGTCACGTCTTCCAACCTTTTATGTATGGAGTTGACACTGTCAGTTAAAACCTTCCACATATCCATCCACTCCGGTGTCGGCCCCGTAGGGGGCGACATCACACTTATCGGCTCTTGCTCCGCCTCCACGTAACCCTCCTCATCAAACATGTCGACACAGCCGTACCGACACACCGCACACACACTGGGAATGCTCTGACTGAGGACAGGACCCCACAAAGTCCTTTGGGGAGACAGAGAGAGAGTATGCCAGCACACACCACAGCGCTATATAACACAGGGATGTACACTATAATGAGTGATTTTTCCCTATAGCAGCTTATTATACACAGTTTGCGCCTAAATTTAGTGCCCCCCCCTCTCTTTTTTACCCTTGAAGCCTGGAAACTGCAGGGGAGAGCCTGGGGAGCTGCCTTCCAGCGGAGCTGTGAAGAGAAAATGGCGCAGGTGTGCTGAGGAAGATAGCCCCGCCCCTTTTTCGGCGGACTTCTCCAGCTTTTTTCTATACTTTATGGCGGGGGATTATGCACATACACAGTTTAATAACTGTATTATGTTCTCTTTAGCCATGTAAGGTACTCTAATGAGGTGGAGAGGCCATGTCACTGCCGGTATGAAAGTTTCACTGGAGCCAGGGACAGGTAAGTGTGGGGACAAATGAGAGGCCTTCAAGAAGTCATGGGTAATGGCAGCTACAAAAACAGAACGCAAACACACACACACAGCGGATTGGGCTAAGTACACATTTACAACATAACAACTAGCGTGGACACCCAAAGAGGCAGGGAGGGGCTTTGCGGGATACTCAGCGGAAAGGAGACTGTAGGGATCTCTCAGCTTCATCCTCCTTCAAGCAATAATGAGGTGGAGAGACCATGTCACTGGCGGGATGAAAGGTTCACTGGAGCCAGGGACAGGTAAGTGTGGGGACAAATGAGAGCCCTTCAAGGAGTCATGGGTAACGAAAGCTACAAAAACCGAAGGGAGACACACACACAGAGGACTGGGCTAAGTACACATTTACAACATAACAACTAGCATAGACGCCGAAGAGGCAGGATGGGCTTTTGGGGGATACTCACGAGAAAGGAGATTGAAGGGATCCCTTAGCTTCATCCTCCTTCCAGCAGTAATGAGGTGGAGAGGCCATGTCACTGGCGGGATGAAAGGTTCACTGGAGCCAGGGACAGGTAAATGTGGTGACAAATGAGAGCCCTTCAAGAAGTCATGGGTAACGGAAGCTACAAAAACAGAAGGGAGACACACACACACAGAGGACTGGGCTAAGTACACATTTACAACATAACAACTAGTGTGGACACCATAGGCAGGGAGGGGTTTTGGGGATATTCTCTGGAAAGGAGACTGAAGGTATCCCTCAACTTCGTCCTCCTTCCAGCAGTAATGAGGTGGAGAGACCATGTCACTGCCGGGATGAAAAATTCACTGGAGCCAGTGACAGGTTACTGTGAAGACAAATGAGAGCCCTTCAATTAGTCATGAGTAACGGAAGCTATAAAAACAGAAGGGAGACACACACACAGAGGACTGGGCTAAGTACACATTTACAACATAACTAGCATGGACGTCGAAGAGGCAGGAAGGGGTTTTGGGGGATACTCACCAGAAAGGAGACTGAAGGGATCCCTTAGCTTCATCCTCCTTCCAGCAGTAATGAGGTGGAAAGGCCATGTCACTGCCAGGATGAAAGGTTCACTGGAGCCAGGGACAGGTAAGTGTGGGGACAAATGAGAGGCCTTCAAGGAGACATGGGTACAGCAGCTGCATAAACAGAAGGGAGACACACACACAGAGGACTGGGCTAAGTGCACATTTACAACACAACAACTAGCATGGACACTGAAGAGGCAGGGAGGGGTTTTGGGAGATACTCACCGGAAAGGAGACTGAAGGGATCCCTCAGCTTCATCCTCCTTCCAGCAGTAATGAGGTGGAGAGGCCATGTCACTGCCGGGATGAAAGGTTCACTGGAGCCAGGGACAGGTAAGTCTGGGGACAAATGAGAGGCCTTCAAGGAGTCATGGGTTATGGCAGCTGCAAAAACAGAACGCAAACACACACATATAGAGGACTTGGCTAAGTACACATTTACAATATAAAAACTAGAGCGGACACCGAAGAGGCAGGGAGGGGTTTTGGGGGATACTCACTGGAAAGGAGACTGAAAGGATCGCTCAGCTTCATCCTCCTTCCAGCAGCAATGAGTTGGAGAGACCATGTCACTGCCAGGATGAAAGTTTCACTGGAGCCAGGGACAGGTAAGTGTGGGGACAAATGAGAGTCCTTCAAGGAGTCATGGGTAACAGCAGCTGCAAAAATAGAAGGGAGACTGTTATGCACACCAGTGCCTGCAGGAATGTACTGGTGTCTGAACTGTTATGCACACCAGTGCCTGCAGGAATGTACTGGTGTCTGAACTGTTATGCACACCAGTGCCTGCAGGAATGTACTGGTGTCTGAACTGTTATGCACACCAGTCCCTGCAGGATTGTACTGGTGTCTGAACGGATAGGGATGCAAAACAAAAGAACTCACAGACAGACTAGGGAATATGACATTACGTACACAGAAGGTGATAGGGTAACAAAATAAACACAAAGTGAACAGAGAAGCCCAGAGGCTAAGAAACTGGGTGTCTCCCTATTATTAGGAATGCTCAGATGGAAAAAGCAAGATGTTGTGTTTTAATACGTAGAGAACCCGAAATGCTGTTGCTAAGGGCAACAGCAAAACCCTAAAGGGTTACCAACGGGTGTGGCAGTAAACTCCTTGGTCAGAGATGGAATGATAGACACAAGGAGAGTCTCCACAATCCTAATCCTCACTTGCAGTGCACAGGTTCAGCTTACTGCCACTAAACTGACACCTGAACACCTTGCACAGTGAGACAGGATTTAGGCAGGCAAGTCTGAGAATACAGCCGCAAACTTGCTAAGTTCACAGAGTAGCAAAAGAACCCCAGCAAGTTAAACGACTGACTCCGGTCTTACTGCTAGGTCTGGATTGGCAGAGTGTAGTACCAAATCCCCAGGCCTATTTGCAGTAAGCAACAACAAATACAAAGCTACACAGCACTGGCTAACTTTCAGGAACTAACTAACCAACAAAGATTCAGCAGCATCTGCTTAACCTGAGAAGAGGGTTTATAAAGCAGGTGCTGTCCACGCCCCACTCAGACCTCACAGACTGTGAGCACAAAAACCAGCACCGGATTCCCTGCCGTGCACAGAGCCTGTAACCACTGCACAGCAAAAGACCCGAACCGGAGTATCAGCTGCGCTCAGGTTACTCCGCTAGCACTTGTCTCCCGGTTGCCATGACAACGTGGCAGCACAGGGCAGGAGACCCTAACAGAGACACACACACACACACACACACACACACACACAAAGGACTGGGCTAAGTACAAATTTACAACAGAACAACTAGCGTAGACACCGAAGAGGCAGGGAGGTGTTTTGGGGGATACACGCCGGAAAGGAGACTGAAGGGATCCCTCATCTTCATCCTCCTTCCAGCAGTAATGATTTGGAGAGACCATGTCACTCCCTGGATGAAAGATTCACTGGAGCCAGTGACAGGTAACTGAGGGGACAAATGAGAGACCTTCAAGGAGTCATGGGTAATGGAATCTGCAAAAACAGAAGGGAGACACACACAGAGGACTAAGCTAAGTACACATTTACAACATAACAACTAGAGTAGACACCAAAGAGGCAGGGAGAGGTTTTGGGGGATACTCACGGAAAGGAGATTGAAGGGATCCCTTAGCTCCATCCTCCTTCCAGCAGTAATGAGGTTGAAAGGCCATGTCACTGCCAGGATGAAAGGTTCACTGGAGCCAGGGACAGGTAAGTGTGGGGACAAATGAGAGGCCTTCAAGTAGTCATGGGTAACGGCAGCTGCAAAAACAGAACGCAAACACACACACAGAGGACTGGGCTAAGTACACATTTACAATATAAAAACTAGAGTGGACACCGAAAAGGCAGGGAGGGGTTTGGGGGATACTCACCAGAAAGGAGACTGAAAGGATCCCTCAGCTTCATCATCCTTCCAGCAGCAATGAGGTGGAGAGACCATGTCACTGCCAGGATGAAAGTTTCACTGGAGCAAGGGACAGGTAAGTGTGGGGACAAATGAGAGGCCTTCAAGGAGTCATGGGTAACGGCAGCTGCAAAAACAGAAGGGACACACACACACACACACACACACACACACACACACACACACACACACACACACAGAGGACTTGGCTAATTACACATTTACAACATAACAACTAGCATAGACGCCGAAGAGGCAGGGAGTGTTTTGCGGGATACTAACCAGAAAGGAGACTGAAGGGATCTCTCAGCTTCATCCTCCTTCAAGCAATATTGAGGTGGAGAGACCATGTCACTGGCGGAATGAAAGGTTCACTGGAGCTAGGGACATTTAAGTGTGGGGACAAATGAGAGGCCTTCAAGGAGTACAGCAGCTGCATAAACAGAAGGGAGACACACACACACGGAGGGCTAAGCTCAGTACACATTTACAACATAACAACTAGCGTGGACACCGAAGATGAAGTGAGGGGTTTTGGGGGATACTCACCAGAAAGGAGACTGAAGGGATCCCTCAGCTTCATCCTCCTTCCAGCAGCAATGACGTGGAAAGGCCATGTCACTGGCGGGATGAAACGTTCAGTGGAGCCAGGGACAGGCATGTGCGGTGACAAATGGGAGGCCTTCAAGGAGTCATGGGTAACGGCAGCTGCAAAAACAGAACGCAAACACACACACATACACACAGAGGACTGGGCTAAGTACACATTTACAACATAACAACTATAGTAGACACCAAAGAGGCAGGGAGAGGTTTTGGGGGATACTCACGGAAAGGAGATTGAAGGGATCCCTTAGCTTCATCCTCCTTCCTGCAGCAATGAGGTGGAGAGACAATGTCACTGCTGGGATGAAAGGTTCACTGGAGCCAGGGACAGGTGAGTGTGTGGACAAATGAGAGGCCTTCAAGGAGTCATGGGTAACGGCAGCTGCAAAAACAGAACGCAAACACACACACACACACACACACACACACACACACACACACACACACACACACCTGGGCTAAGTACACATTTACAACATAACAGCTAGCATAGACACCAAAGAGGCAGGGAGAGGTTTTGGGGGATACTCATGGAAAGGAGATTGAAGGGATCCCTTAGCTTCATCCTCCTTCCAGCAGTAATGAGGTTGAAAGGCCATGTCACTGGCGGGATGAAAGGTTCACTGGAGCCAGGGACAGGTAAGAGTGGGGACAAATGAGAGGCCTTCAAGGAGTCATGCGTAACTGCAGCTGCAAAAACAGAACACAAACACAGAGGACTAAGCTAAGTACACATTTACAACATAACGACTAGCGTGGACACTGAAGAGGCAGGGAGGGGTTTTGGGGGATACTCACCGGAAAGGAGACTGAAGGGATCCCTCAGCTTCATCCTCCTTCCAGCAGTAATGAGGTGGAGAGGCCATGTCACTGCCAGGATGAAAGGTTCACTGGAGCCAGGGGCAGGTAAGTGTGGGGAAAAATGATAGGCCTTCAAGGAGTCATGGGTAACGGCAGCTGCAAAAGCAGAACGCAAACACACACACACACACACACACACACACACACACAAGAGTATAGAAATGCACTGGTTTCTGTCTAGTGCGCAAAGGAAAGGTGCAGCCTAAATCAAATTTCCACCATAGAGGCGTCTCCCACACCGCCAAAAGAAGTCTCAGAACTCGAATACACAATAAATACAGTCAATTATAACAATAATAATTCTTTAAAAATAGTCTTTCATTAAAATTAGAAATACAATGTTTGACAAAAAGTTTTCATATTCATCCCATATATATTCAAAATTTATTTTCGGTTATTAAAGGAACCACTTAAGCTCAAAATGTGAATTTAACCCTGCTGGTATCAGTGTATTGTATTTGTAAATAAGTTCCATTTCTGCCTTAGCTAAATTTTTAGAGGTATCTTTTTGTCTACGGCCGCATTCCACCCGCTTTATCCCAACAAACCTAATGATATGTTTAGGATCACAGTTATGTACTTTTTTAAAATGGCTGGACAGAGCGTGTGTGTCTAGTCCCCTTCTGATGTTCCTAAGGTGTTCTCCTACCCATATTTTCAATTGTCTTGATGTACGTCCAATGTAAAATAGATGGCATGAACATTCAATAGTATACACTACGTTTTTAACATTGCAGGTAATGAAATCCCTTATTTCATGGACTTCGCTATTAATGTTTACATTTTCAAATTTTCCCCACTGTCCGTAGTGATTTCCCTGCAACCAATACAAGAGCCGCACCTATGAAATCCCTTGGTGCTCCTTATTCCACTTTTTTTCACAAGTGGAAGGTCACTGCGTACCAGTGAGTTTTTTAAATTGGGCGCTCTCCTATATATATATAAAGGTAGGATGTTCTGGTAGTACATCTTTTAAAATGAGGTCCTTTTTAAGAACTCCCCAATGCTTTTTGAAGGATTTTTCTAACATCTTATGTTGTTCGCTATATCCTGTAATAAAGGCATATTCAAATCTATTTGTTGTTTCTAAACTTTTATTACTACCAAGAAGAGTTTTTCTATCCAATTGTGTGACTTCATTCTTAACTGCCTTTAAAGAAGCTTCCTCATACCCACAATCTAAAAATCTAGTCTCTAACACATTCAGTTGTTCTCTACATATGGCTTCCTCTGAACAGTTCCGTTTTATCCGCTTAAATTGGCTATTCGGGATGGAATCAAGCCAATTTTTATGGTGGCAACTGTTCTTCTCAATATAAGCCTGAGAGTCAGTTAATTTAGTGAATGTTTTTGTGCATAAAGTGTCATCCTTGATGTATATAGTGACATCCAAGTAATTGACCTCTATATTGCTTATAGTGAAGGTGAGTTCAATGTTCCAAGAGTTACTGTTAAGGTAAGTACAGAACTTGTCTAGCTCTTCCCTCTCACCCTTCCACAAAAAAATGATGTCATCTATATATCTTTTCCAGGACACCAGGTTCGCCCCGAATGGGTTGGGTCCCCAGACATAGTCGGTTTCCCATTCCCCCATAAAGATGTTAGCGTAACTCGGGGCGAACCTGGTGCCCACGGCCGTGCCTATTCTCTGCAGGAAATAGTCATCATCAAACATAAAATAATTGTTCTCCAAAATGAAACGTACACTATCAATGATAAAGTTTTGCATACTAATTTCCAACTCACTATTACATAATGAGTCTGTTATAGCCCCTATTCCCATCTGATGGTTTATGATGGTGTACAGGGACTTGACATCCGCTGTCACCATGTACATATCATTTTCCCACACAACTGTTGAAAGGAAATTCAAAAGATCCTTCGTATCCTTTAGATGGGATCTGTTTTTTATTACTAAAGGTTGTAGATGATAGTCCACCATTTCAGACAGGTTTGCCGTTACTGATTCGATCCCTGAGACTATAGGTCTCCCCGGTGGATGTTGTGCGGCTTGATAAAGCCTATTGGTTTATCCTATATTAAACACTCTAAAAGGTTAATGGACACAGTACGCAACTGGAGTATGATATACCGTAAGGGTACGCACTTAGCGTAGCAGACGCTTAGCCGTGGACGAGACGCACGAGCGGCACGTTCGCTCACGGCTTAATGCGTAGAGGCAAGCACGCTATATGCTGCCGACTACCGTAATGATACGCTACCAGCGTAGCGGACGCTCGAGACCACGAGGAGATCACAAGCGGCGCTGATGCTCACAGAATTAAACCTTAATAACTATACCACAAGTGATGTACTTATACTGTAAACCTTTGTGCAGTGATAAGGTGTAAATGCAACGCAGTGTAACCTTGTTAGTTTAAAAGCTGTATGAGCGTCTGTGACGCTCTGAGAATACTTAGCAATATAATAAACACTCAAATACCGGTCTAAGGTTCTAACACCTTTAAGGGAGAGAATGAACGTTCAATTGCAAAAGAATACACAATACAATTTATACACTACCAAACTAACATGAACACCTAACAGAATTACTACACGTTAAAATACAATAGTGGCACAATTACATTTAAGGGGGAAGGAGAGAGAGAAACGGCTTACAACATTATTAGGAGGTAAAATGGTTGCAGAGAACTTACGCACAAGGGGAAACAATCGCATGCGCCTTTCTGGATATCCAGCTCCCGATTATCAGTGATGAGAACCGTTGAGAAGAGTAGAATGGAGCTGGCCCAGGTCGGCTTGTCTTTATATACACTACACACAATACAGTACAATGATCCCTACATTCTTATTGTTCATTGGACACAGGAATCCGTCTCCGCATTATAACAAAAGGTCATAGGTTGGTTCATACAGGTGGGCTGTGACTATTTCAAACTGCTCAGGTGGGAGGGAAACTCAGGTTTCCTGCCGCATGGGTAATAAACTGCAAACATAGTAAATGTCCATAAACTTCTTATAGTCATAACTATTCGCACGAGCGATTAATCTGTTTCTAACCAACACCGGAATATTGCTAATTAAATACTCTTCCGATGGATACTAAACACCACTGTGTAACCCCTGTCTGACCCTTCGTATCAAACAAAGAGGGATCTCTTTGTCTCTGAACATGCTACATTAACTAAACTTTCAGATTCTATCAAAGGGACCATAATCTACAAAATACATTATATGACTAAAATATGTAACGATCGAGTCGCACGCTAGATGCACACAAACTCTACCGTAAATGCGCATACCGTGCGCCTGCGAGTGCACGCGACTGTGAGTATACGCACACGCACGGGAGGGCTCATGCACGTGCAGCGGGCACACGCATGAGGTGCATATATGGCAATGTGCAGCGTGATATTTTTCTGACTTTGACAGTCCACCCTTTGGCAGTCACCAATAACTGCCACTTCCTAAAACAGTTCAAAAAGAGAAAAATATATGTCATATGTAAATACATTTCTATGATTGGGTAGGGGAGGAGAGAAGAAGGTGGGAAAAAGGGTATGACCTAGTGAGATAGCAGAAGCATGTGTGTATGAATCCATGTTTGGGGGGTCATGTATCATCGTGCCGTACGTGTTTTAAATCAAGCTACGAGGTATTGCGAAGTATACATTTGAATTCCTTCTTATCCCGTATTAAGGGTCTGTGGATGGGCTGTCAAACTTTACCGAGCTCTTTTCGGCTTTTGGTTGCAACAAAATGGGGGAAAACATTTTAGTTGATGATACATGAATGGGGGGGATATGTGAGTGCTGATATCTGTGCCTGTATTCCCTATCGACTATGTGTGTCATTACCTGAAGGTTGTAGAAATGAAGATAAGGAGCAATTATGGTAAATGCAGTCATAAACTATGTGAGTTTAATATACATTTGTTGATTGAAGTCTTGTCTGGTGTCTTGTCTTGATGTACATGTTGACTGTAGTCTCTTTGGGCTTTTGCCAAAATGCGAGCAAAAAGCTTTCTCAATGTCCATAGACTTACAATTTTTAAAAGTGTTGGGCTAGCGTAAAGTTACAGTTACTAGGGATATGGGGGGGTCTATGGCATTGTCCATCAGTGGTCTGTGTAAAAGGTTGTCAAATTCTTCTTCCAAGCGGATGTCTTTTTATCTTGGAGGAAAACAAAGGAGAAACGGGTGAAAGAAACGGACCGTGGAATCACATTTTCATCACAACATTGTCTCTATCGTTGGGTCATAAATAAATCAAGTGGAATTACAATGTCCTCACTCCTTAGACTCATCACCCTGGTACTTCGTTTACACTTCGTTAAAGCCCGAACGCATCTAAATACCAAACCAATCGATATGACGATACCCAAGATACACAGAAGAAATTTCCCTACATCCATTATAATTCCTTGAGCCCATTCTCCTAAACCGGAGAACCAATTTCGTGGGTTCAACCATGACACCCAACTGGTCAGCTCATTACCCACAGCAGCAAGGGTGAGATTGTGTCTACTGCGGAACTCCCACTTTAATTGAAGAATATCGTCCATCTTTTGGTCTATAACCTCGACCGGATCTTCGGTGCTGTTTGTAATATAAGTGCAGCATTTTACGCCGTACTGCGTTGCCAGTGTGACACACTATCCGCCTGTCACTGCCGTGAGATAATTGAGAATCATCCTATGCTGAACCAGTTCTGTTTTATAAGCTTGGAGCTCCCTTCCAGTATACCTAAAAGTGTCGTCATACATTTCAGTGATATTGTCTATCAAATTTGCGAGCGCGTTTATGTATTTGAAATTTATCACCCCCCTGGCGGTACGAGTGATATCCATTGCGAGGAGAAACTGAATCCCGGTGGACTCATAGATCAGGTCAGAGGCATGATGCTCTGTTCTTTCTACCAGGTGCCTTTTAACTACGTGCTCGTTATGGGTGTGAGTATAAGGAGCTGGGGCACTGCGGTGGATATCTTGCATTTTGGTATGTGATACAGTCATTACCTCAGGCAATACTTTTCCAATATAACACAATCCCTCTGAGTTTGGGGCAAGCCACTTATACGCCTTCCTCCCGCATATGAAATATGCATCATCGGGGAGAACATATGGGACGGAGTAGGACATAACCATAGTACAAATTTTCCATATGAAATCTCCTAGCCCTAATTCTCCCATCTGTTTAGTACACGTATCCATTTGTACGACATGTGCACAGTATCCTGGTGATACTTCTCCAACTCTCATGGTCCTACTTCCTAAGGTATACCTATATCGGAAATATCTTCCACTACCGGCTATGTGGCGTATAAGTTCTGTATCTGTAGGCATTCTATCGGCTCTATATGAAAAGGTCATGGTTTTGTTATTCCATGACACTTCCCAATTTCCCGGCTTTCGGGGATTGGAAATGTTAAAACACACTAAGGACCTATCCACATGGTATTGGTGGAGCTTCAAACTAGGAGGACTAGAGATATTAAACCTCTTGTCCACCGGCCTCCCACCACTTAACTCAAGTACCTCCCCTATCGTTTAAGGAAATGGTACTAGTCCTGACTTGCTGTGACCTTGAGGTACTTGAGAGCATACCCAACAGTCTGTTTGGTTTAACACCTTACCCACTAATGAGTGATAGTCACCCAATGGATGCCGGTCCATGTTAATGTTAAAACTGGACTGACATTTCTTGATGCACCCATCCTCAACTAAGTTATCACAATGCCTACAGATGCAATTTTCTTCAGCTAACAATCCTTCACAATTCCTTCTATGGTCAATGCTACCAGATCGTTTTCTGATACTCGCCTTTGCTTGGTGATTATGTTGTTCTTGGAAATTTACGCCTCCATCTCTGTCATCAGAACCCATTCCAGACCCTCTCTCGACCTCCATGGTACTCTCGCCGGAACAGACTGCTCTGGTCAACATCATGGTCAACAGGAAAATCCGGATCACAGTCTCTTGGGGCAAGTCCATCTTATAGGAGGAAATGGAGAAAAATGAGAAGGGGGAAAGAAATAATTGAGGGAGATGGGATGGGAAGTGGAGAAAAACAATAAAAGGGAACAGGGAATCGACAACTGCCTCCGATCTTATTATTCTCAAGGCTCAGGTGCCGTCTCTATCTTCCTGAAACAGACACTCCAGTGATACAACTTCCTCTACCGTCTGTTCTTTATCACGAGACCTCTCTGGATCAGCAAACTTCTTACAATGGGACGAATGAACCCAAGTCTCTCTCTCGGCAACCTTCAATGCTGTCGTGCTAATCAATAAGACTTGGTATGGTCCTTCCCATCTGTCAATAAGGCAACCTGAGCGTAGAAAATTCCGTATCATTACATAATCCCCAGGTTCAATGTCATGACAATTACTATCTGGCAGATCAGGAATCACCAACTTCAAATTATCATTCTGATTCCTTAGCTGTTTACTCATGTTAACCAGGTATTTTACAGTCACTTCATTGTTACACTTCAAATCATCCTGAGGGTTAATCATAACATGCGGTTGTCGACCAAACAGAATTTCAAAGGGGGACAGATGAAGAGGGGACCTGGGAGTGGTTCTGATGCTGTATAGTACAATGGGCAAAGCTTCTGGCCATGTCAATCCTGTTTCTGCCATAACTTTACTCAATTTATTTTTAATAGTGCTGTTCACTCTTTCTACCTTTGCACTCGCCTGGGGGCGGTACGGAGTGTGCAGCTTACTATTAATTCCCATCAACTTACACATTCCTTGAAAGACATCACCTGTAAAATGGGTACCCCTATCACTTTCAATTATTCTAGGGATACCGTATCTACACACAAATTCCTGCACAATTTTCTTAGCTGTAAACATAGCGGTATTTGTGGCCGCAGGAAATGCTTCGACCCAATTTGAAAACACGTCTATACATACTAATACATACTTCAAATTTCGACAAGGGGGTAATTGTATGAAATCAATTTGTATTACCTGGAAAGGGCCATCTGTTGGAGGGATATGGGATGGTTCTGTCGGTATTGCCTTTACGATATTCTTCCTCAAGCAGGTAAGACATGTCATTGCTCTCTTACCCGCATGGGAGGAAAATCCTGGGGCGCACCAATATGCTCTTACCAACTTACACATCCCTTCTTTGCCCAGATGAGTCAGCCCATGTGCTGCTTCCGCTAAACTTGGAAGGTATGCTCTGGGTGCCACAGGTTTACCCTGCCCATCTGTCCAGAGTCCTGAGGACTCCTGGCCATATCCTTTTGACCTCCAAACTGCCTTTTCCTGAGTAGAACACAAATTTTGCATTTCACACAATTTCTGTGTGTTGACAGTATTAAATACCATCAGTTGTGTGATGTCTGTCTGTCTTAGGGTTCCAGCTGCTAACTTAGCAGCTTCGTCTGCTCGGCTGTTACCAAGTGATACCGGGTCTTGGCTATATGTATGTGCTTTACACTTGATAACAGCCACTCTGTCGGGTTCCTGTATCGCTGTTAGAAGCCTTTTGATGTGGGCTGCATGCGCTACCAGTGTACCAGCTGCCGTCATGAAATTTCTGAGACGCCATAGGGCTCCGAAATCATGGACTACCCCGAAGGCGTATCTAGAATCGGTGTAGATATTGGCTGACTTGCCCTTAGCCAATTCACATGCTCTGGTTAGGGCAACCAGTTCAGCAACCTGGGCTGAGTGAGGTGGGCCTAGCGGTTCTGCTTCTATGGTCATCTACGACTGCGTATCCAGTACACAAGTCTCCCGAGTCCGTCTGTCTGTGACAACTACCGTCAGTGTAGAAAGTAAAATCTACATCTTCCAGTGGGTTGTCACTGATGTCAGGCCTTGCCGTGAAATTTTGGGTCAAATATTCCATACAATCATGTGTGTCATCCCCTGTATTAAATCCTCCTTCACCATTACTCTCATTCTCCACCCTTTGTGCCTGTCCAGGCACACCTGGGAGATACGTTGCAGGATTTAATGCGCTGCATCTCCTTATGGTGATGTTTACGGGGGCCATCAATGCCAATTCCCATCTTGTAAACCGCACTGATGAGACGTGTCTGGTTTGAGCCGAATTTAGCAAGGCTGACACTACATGCGGTGTATGGATTGTGAGGTTGTGTCCTAACACTACATCTTCGCTTTTCGTTACTAGCAATGCTATCGCAGCAACACTTCGCAAGCATGTGGGGAGGGATCGCGCTACCATATCTAGCTGAGCGCTGTAGTATGCTACCGGCCTGCTGGCATCACCGTGCTTTTGGGTTAGGACGCCTGCCGCGCAACCAGCACTTTCTGTTCCGTACAGCTCAAAGGGTTTCCCATAGTCTGGCATACCTAATGCTGGTGCCTGCGTTAGGCACTGTTTAAGTCTCTCAAATGCCATCTCGGATTCGTCTGTATGCGAAATCCGATCAGGTTTGTTTGATGAGACCATTCCCTGCAAAGGTAATGCTAATATGGAAAAACCTGGGATCCAGTTACGGCAATACCCACACATTCCTAAAAACGTTCTAATCTGTTGCTGGGTTTGTGGCAGAGTCATGTCTCGAATTGCTTGAATTCTATCAGCGGTCAGGTGTCTCAGTCCTTGTGTCAGACAGTGTCCCAAATATTTTACCCTAGTCTGGCATAATTGTAACTTGTCTTTGGAAACTTTGTGTCCTGTGTCTGAAAGATGAAACAGGAGCTGTTTCGTGTCTCTCGGGGACGCTTCCAGTGAATCTGAACACAGTAGTAAATCATCCACATACTGTATCAATATTGATCCACTCTCTGGTTGGAAAGACTGTAAACAATCATGCAGAGCCTGTGAGAAAATGCTTGGACTGTCAATGAAACCTTGTGGTAAGCGAGTCCAGGTGTATTGAACTCCTCTGTATGTGAACGCAAACAAATATTGACTGTCAGGGTGCAGAGGTACCGAGAAGAAGGCGGAGCAGAGGTCAATTACAGTGAAAAATTTTGCAGTGGGAGGGATTTGCATAAGGATGACAGCTGGATTTGGCACTACGGGGAACTGACTCTCAACTATTTTGTTAATCCCCCTTAGATCCTGCACTAGCCTGTAACCCCTCCCCCCACTCTTTTTAACAGGGAAGATGGGACTATTGGCAGTGCTGGATGTTCTTACCAGAATGCCCTGTTGTAGCAAGCGCTCTATTACGGGGTACACTCCTAACTCCACCTCTGGCTTCAGAGGGTATTGTGGGATTTTTGGAGTTATCCTACCATCTTTTACTTGCACAACTACTGGAGCTACGTTTGCCATCAATCCAGTGTCTTGTCCATCTTTAGTCCAAAGTGACTCTGGTATTTGGGATGTCATTTCCTCTACCTGGGATGGACTCCTATTTATCATAACAGTATGTGACATTAATTTTGATGGGGAGTCTAGCATATCTTGTACTTCCTGAGCGTGGTTCTCAGGTATGTCTAGGAATACACCTTCAGGAGTACAATATATGACGCACCCCATTTTACACAATAAATCTCTTCCCAGGAAATTTGTCGGTGCCGATGCAGCCAGCAAAAAGGAATGCTTGGTATGCAAAGGTCCTATTGTAATCTCTGCTGGTTTGCTAACAGGGTAGTGCTGTACTACTCCCGTTAATCCCATGGCTGGAATTGTCTTACCAGTGGTTCTCATGCCCACTGTCGAATTTATCACTGATTTGGCCGCCCCCCTTATCTACAAGGAAATTTAATGGTTTACCAGCTACATCAATTGTGACCTCGGGTTCACTTCCAAGAGTCGCAATTAATTTCACTGGCTGCAGATTACAGGTGTGGCCACACCCCTATTGGGTATGGTGACCTCCCTGAATCGCGCTGGCAGCAATTACTTGTGATGGGGGTAGATGGGAACTATCAGAGATTTGCCAGTCTCTTCTTGGGGGATACCTTTTTGTTTCCCCTGCATGTGGCTCATAGCTCCGCCTCTGCGGTCCTTGATCCCAATGTCTCGTATCAGGTCGTTGTCTATGGGGTTGATATGAATTTTGTATTGGTCTTACTTTACAATCACGTGCCATGTGTCCCTCTCTGTGGCAATTATAACATTTTATACCTGTTGACTTACCCACAGGGGTCACAGTTCTGGGCTGAGGTGGCCTGGTACTAAGGGCCTGTATGCTCACAGCCATTAACTTATCACTCTGTGACTCCCTGTGTCTGATGATATTCCGATCATGCCCAGCAGCAGCCTCTCCCAATGCATCCACCGACATACCTCTCCAATCAGGCCTAGTGGTTTGTATTCTAGTCCTCAAAACCTCTTTTAAACCGTCCATTAATACCGAAACAGCTACCTCCCTGTGGTGTACATTAGTTTTAATGTCATCTATACCAGTGTACCTAGCCATATCCTGCAGAGCCCGGTGAAAATAAGAATTTACTTACCGATAATTCTATTTCTCGTAGTCCGTAGTGGATGCTGGGAACTCCGTAAGGACCATGGGGAATAGCGGCTCCGCAGGAGACTGGGCACAAAAGTAAAGCTTTAGGACTACCTGGTGTGCACTGGCTCCTCCCCCTATGACCCTCCTCCAAGCCTCAGTTAGGATACTGTGCCCGGACGAGCGTACACAATAAGGAAGGATTTTTGAATCCCGGGTAAGACTCATACCAGCCACACCAATCACACCGTACAACTTGAGATCTGAACCCAGTTAACAGCATGATAACAGAGGAGCCTCTGGAAAGATGGCTCACAACAACAACAACCCGATTTAGTTAACAATAACTATGTACAAGTATTGCAGACAATCCGCACTTGGGATGGGCGCCCAGCATCCACTACGGACTACGAGAAATAGAATTATCGGTAAGTAAATTCTTATTTTCTCTGACGTCCTAGTGGATGCTGGGAGCTCCGTAAGGACCATGGGGATTATACCAAAGCTCCCAAACGGGCGGGAGAGTGCGGATGACTCTGCAGCACCGAATGAGAGAACACCAGGTCCTCCTCGGCCAGGGTATCAAATTTGTAGAATTTAGCAAACGTGTTTGCCCCTGACCAAGTAGCTGCTCGGCAAAGTTGTAAAGCCGAGACCCCTCGGGCAGCCGCCCAAGATGAGCCCACCTTCCTTGTAGAATGGGCATTTACAGATTTTGGCTGTGGCAGGCCTGCCACAGAATGTGCAAGCTGAATTGTACTACAAATCCAACGAGCAATAGTCTGCTTCGAAGCAGGAGCACCCAGCTTGTTGGGTGCATACAGGATAAACGCAGCGGAATATGCTGCGCTATATAAGAAACTGTTAATAAATAAATAAATAAATAAATAAATAAACAGCGAGTCAGATTTTCTGACTCCAGCCGTCCTGGAAACATATATTTTCAGGGCCCTGACAACGTCTAGCAACTTGGAGTCCTCCAAGTCCCTAGTAGCCGCAGGCACCACAATAGGTTGGTTCAGGTGAAACGCTGACACCACCTTAGGGAGAAACTGAGGACGAGTCCTCAATTCCGCCCTGTCCGAATGGAAAATCAGATAGGGGCTTTTGCAGGATAAAGCCGCCAATTCTGACACGCGCCTGGCCGAAGCCAGGGCCAACAGCATGGCCACTTTCCATGTGAGATATTTTAAATCCACAGATTTAAGTGGTTCAAACCAATGTGATTTGAGGAACCCCAAAACTACATTGAGATCCCAAGGTGCCACTGGAGGCACAAAAGGAGGCTGTATATGCAGCACTTCCTTGACAAACGTCTGAACTTCAGGAACTGAAGCCAGTTCTTTCTGGAAGAAAATCGATAGGGCCGAAATTTGAACCTTAATGGACCCCAATTTGAGGCCCATAGACACTCCTGTTTGCAAGAAATGCAGGAATCGACCCAGTTGAAATTCCTCCGTTGGGGCCTTCCTGGCCTCGCACCACGCAACATATTTTCGCCAAATGCGGTGATAATGCTTTGCGGTTACATCCTTCCTGGCTTTGATCAGGGTAGGGATGACTTCCTCCGGAATGCCTTTTTCCTTCAGGATCCGGCGTTCAACCTCCATGCCGTCAAACGCAGCCGCGGTAAGTCTTGGAACAGACAGGGTCCTTGCTGGAGCAGGTCCCTTCTTAGAGGCAGAGGCCACGGGTCCTCTGTGAGCATCTCTTGAAGTTCCGGGTACCAAGTCCTTCTTGGCCAATCCGGAGCCACGAGTATAGTTCTTACTCCTCTCCGTCTTATAATTCTCAGTACCTTGGGTATGAGAGGCAGAGGAGGGAACACATACACTGACTGGTACACCCACGGTGCTACCAGAGCGTACACAGCTATTGCCTGAGGGTCCCTTGACCTGGCGCAATACCTGTCCAGTTTTTTGTTGAGGCGGGACGCCATCATTTCCACCTTTGGTTTTTCCCAACAGTTTACAATCATGTGGAAGACTTCTGGATGAAGTCCCCACTCTCCCGGGTGGAGGTCGTGCCTGCTGAGGAAGTCTGCTTCCCAGTTGTCCACTCCCAGAATGAACACTGCTGACAGTGCTATCACATGATTTTCCGCCCAGCGAAGAATCCTTGCAGCTTCTGCCATTGCCCTCCTGCTTCTTGTGCCGCCCTGTCTGTTTACGTGGGCGACTGCCGTGATGTTGTCCGACTGGATCAACACCGGCTGACCTTGAAGCAGAGGTCTTGCTAGGCTTAGAGCATTGTAAATGGCCCTTAGCTCCAGGATATTTATGTGAAGTGATGTCTACAGGCTTGACCACAAGCCCTGGAAATTCCTTCCCTGTGTGACTGCTCCCCAGCCTCGCAGGCTGGCATCCGTGGTCACCAGGACCCAGTCCTGAATGCCGAATCTGCGGCCCTCTAGAAGATGAGCACTCTGCAACCACCACAGGAGAGACACCCTTGTCTTTGGTGACAAGGTTATCCGCTGATGCATCTGAAGATGCGACCCGGACCATTTGTCTAGCAGATCCCACTGGAAAGTTCTTGCGTGGAATCTGCCGAATGGGAAGCCACCATTTTTCCCAGGACCTTTGTGCATTGATGCACTGACACCTGGCCTGGTTTTAGGAGGTTTCTGACTAGCTCGGATAACTCCCTGGCTTTCTCCTCCGGGAGAAACACCTTTTTCTGGACTGTGTCCAGGATCATCCCAAGGAATAGAAGACGTGTCGTCGGGATCAGCTGCGATTTTGGAATATTGAGAATCCAACCATGCTGCCGCAACACTACCTGAGATAGTGCTACCCCGACTTCCAACTGTTCCCTGGATCTTGCCCTTATCAGGAGATCGTCCAAGTAAGGGATAACTAAAACTCCCTTCCTTCGAAGGAGTATCATCATTCGGCCATTACCTTGGTAAAGACCCGGGGTGCCGTGGACAATCCAAACGGCAGCGTCTGAAACTGATAGTGACAGTTCTGTACCACAAACCTGAGGTACCCTTGGTGAGAAGGGTAAATTGGGACATGGAGGTAAGCATCCTTGATGTCCAGAGACACCATATAATCCCCTTCTTCCATGTTCGCAATCACTGCTCTGAGTGACTCCATCTTGAATTTGAACCTCTGTATGTAAGTGTTCAAGGATTTTAGATTTAAAATCGGTCTCACCGAGCCGTCCGGCTTCGGTACCACAAACAGTGTGGAATAATACCCCCTTCCCTGTTGCAGGAGGGGTACCTTGATTATCACCTGCTGGAAATACAGCTTGTGAATGGCTTCCTAATACTGCCTCCCTGTCGGAGGGAGACGTCGGTAAAGCAGACTTTAGGAAACGGCGAGGGGGAGACGTCTCGAATTCCAATTTGTACCCCTGAGATACCACCTGAAGGATCCAGGGGTCCACTTGCGAGTGAGCCCACTGCGCGCTGAAATTCTTGAGACGGGCCCCCACCGTGCCTGAGTCCGATTGTAAAGCCCCAGCGTCATGCTGAGGACTTGGCAGAGGCGGGAGAGGGCTTCTGTTCCTGGGAACTGGCTGTTTGGTGCAGCCTTTTTCCTCTCCCTCTGCCACGGGGCAGAAAAGAGGAACCTTTTGCCCGCTTGCCCTTATGGGGCCGAAAGGACTGCGCCTGATAATACGGCGTCTTCTTATGTTGAGAGGCTACCTGGGGTAAAAATGTGGATTTCCCAGCAGTTGCCGTGGCTACCAGGTCTGATAGACCTACCCCAAATAACTCCTCCCCTTTATAAGGCAATACTTCCATATGCCTTTTGGAATCCGCATCACCTGACCACTGCCGCGTCCATAACCCTCTTCTGGCAGAAATGGACAGCGCACTTACTCTTGATGCCAGTCGGCAAATATCCCTCTGTGCATCACGCATATATAAAAATGCATCTTTTAAATGGTCTATAGTCAGTAATATACTGTCCCTATCTAGGGTATCAATATTTTCAGTCAGGGAATCCGACCAAGCCACCCCAGCACTGCACATCCAGGCTGAGGCGATTGCTGGTCGCAGTATCACACCCGTGTGAGTGTATATACATTTTAGGATATTCTCCTGCTTTCTGTCGGCAGGTTCCTTTAGGGCGGCCGTATCAGGAGAGGGTAGTGCCACCTGTTTAGACAAGCGTGTGAGCGCTTTTTCCACCCTAGGGGGTGTTTCCCAACGTGCCCTATCCTCTGGCGGGAAAGGGTATGATGCCAATAACCTTTTAGGAATTATCAGTTTTTTATCGGGGGAAACCCACGCCTCATCACACACTTCATTTAATTCCTCGGATGCAGGAAAAACTACAGGCAGTTTTTTCTCACCAAACATAATACCCTTTTTAGTGGTACTTGTATTATCAGAAATATGTAAAACATTTTTCATTGCCTCAATCATGTAACGTGTGGCCCTATTGGAAGTCACATTCGTCTCTTCATCGTCGACACTGGAGTCAGTATCCGTGTCGGCGTCTGTGATCTGAGGTAACGGGCGTTTTAGAGCCCCTGATGGCCTTTGAGACCCCTGGACAGGCACAAGCTGAGTAGCCGGCTGTCTCATGTCGTCAACTGTCTTTTGTAAAGAGCTGACACTGTCACGTAATTCCTTCCATAAGCCCATCCACTCAGGTGTCGACTCCCTAGGGGGTGACATCTCTATTATAGGCAATTGCTCCGCCTCCACATCATTTTCCTCCTCAAACATGTCGACACAATCGTACCGACACACCGCACACACACAGGGAATGCTCTGATAGAGGACAGGACCCCACTAGCCCTTTGGGGAGACAGAGGGAGAGTATGCCAGCACACACCAGAGCGATATATATACACAGGAATACCACTATATAATGTGTTTTTCCCTTATAGCTGCTGATATTATCAAACTGCGCCAAATTAGTGCCCCCCCTCTCTTTTTTACCCTTTTCTGTAGTGCAGGACTGCAGGGGAGAGTCAGGGAGACGTCCTTCCAGCGGAGCTGTGATGGAAAATGGCGCCAGTGTGCTGAGGAGATAGGCTCCGCCCCCTTCTCGGCGGACTTTTCTCCCGCTTTTTGCTGAATTCTGGCAGGGGTTAAAATACATCCATATAGCCCTGGGGGTTATATGTGGTGTATTTTCGCCAGCCAAGGTGTTTATATTGCTGCTCCAGGCGCCCCCCCCTAGCGCCCTGCACCCTCAGTGACCGGAGTGTGAAGTGTGCCTGAGGAGCAATGGCGCACAGCTGCAGTGCTGTGCGCTACCTTGTTGAAGACGGATGTCTTCTGCCGCCGATTTTCCGGACCTCTTCTTGCTTCTGGCTCTGTAAGGGGGCCGGCGGCGCGGCTCTGGGACCGGACTCCGAGGCTGGGCCTGTGTTCGGTCCCTCTGGAGCTAATGGTGTCCAGTAGCCAAGAAGCCCAAGCTGGCTGCAAGCAGGCAGGTTCGCTTCTTCTCCCCTTAGTCCCTCGATGCAGTGAGCCTGTTGCCAGCAGGTCTCACTGAAAATAAGAAACCTAAAACTAACTTTTTCTAAGAAGCTCAGGAGAGCCCCCTAGATTGCACCCTGCTCGGTCGGGCACAAAAATCTAACTGAGGCTTGGAGGAGGGTCATAGGGGGAGGAGCCAGTGCACACCAGGTAGTCCTAAAGCTTTACTTTTGTGCCCAGTCTCCTGCGGAGCCGCTATTCCCCATGGTCCTTACGGAGTTCCCAGCATCCACTAGGACGTCAGAGAAAATACTCTGGTGTGGATTCACCTTCTTTTTGGTTTATTGTAAAGATTTTATTCCACTTTACTACTGCAGGAAAATATACTCCTAACTGTAAGTTGATTCTCTTTACATTATCCTGATTATACTCTTCTGTTAGTGGTACTTCCTCATCTAACTTGCAATCAGCGATAAACTTTAACGAATCAACATTGGGGGGTAAACATGCCCTCAAAACTGTCCTCCAATCTTTGTTATTTGGCTCTGCAGAATTTCCTAGCTCTCTAATATACTTTTGACATGCAACTAAGTCTTTCCTAGGATCAGGGAATTCAGACATCATTGATCTTAATTCTGCTCGGGAAAAGGGACAGTGCATGGCGATGTTCCTGACAGGAGTTGCTCCTGAGGCTTCAGTTCGCACATTTGGGACCGCAATTACCCTGACAGGATTAAGCGCAATGATATCATTCTGTGTAGATTCTACAATACTTGGTGAAATGGTTTCAGCATAGTGTATGGTGCCGCACTTACCAGTCGATATGACCTCACCTGTCCCTCCGCTAGGGGCCTTTGATACTAATCTTACGGGTTGGTCCGTGTCCACTGTTGTTTCTGCTATGGTGGCTGCTAGAGAGAGTGCTGATATTGTAGTGGGCTCATCCTCTTGGTCACAATCCTGGGGAAAGTTCTAAACAGGGTACAACTTGCACAGATTAGTCTTAGCATTAATTACATTATCTTTAACTTCTATACATTTATTATAACCCTGTGTGCCATTCTCTGCAACCAATTTCTCTCCAGGTATGTATGGTGGTGGGGGTGCAGTGGCTATCAGTTTCCTGATAGTGTTAGATCCAGCGGCTTGCGCCAACCCCCTTTATATTTCACCTTCCTGTTGCCACAATATTAAATAGTCATAATGTCTAATACGCCTTTTTGAAGATTTAATCAGGCAAACTCTTCTCTTTAAATTCTGTAATACTTCTGGGTTAAAAGTACCTACCCGGGGAAACTTCTCCCCGTCGTGCACAGTCATCCTTTCCCATTCATTGCACAACATCTCTGTGTGATGACCATATTTCTCACACATGATATACCTTGCCGACCCGATTGGTCGGTTTACCAAATCAACCTGAACCTCGGTTGATCGCCCCTTACCTGAACAACTGGCCCCCATCTCTGCAGGTGCTGCTTTCACTACCTCTGACTTCAAATCAGGGTCTTCGGCAACCCTTACAAAAACCAAGATGTCTGGGGTAAGGCTGCGGTGGGGGTTTTGCACCGAGGTCCGCCCACTTAACTCCCGCCCACGCTGGCCAATACGGCGACCAAAGTTCCCAGAGGTTCCGTACCCAACCTAGGGCACCTATTAACGTCTACTTGCTCGGGCGTGTGGAAGTATGCTATCCTCCCCAGCAAGTATCAGTCGTTGGAATGTCCCTGAGTGATCAGGCTACTTCCCTTAAAATAAAATAAAAAATTACACAAATCACGTTAACAATGTGCAAGTAGCGTTCTTATGAATATTGAAGACACAATCACATGCGGTACAATCGTATCTGCACACAAGCAACTAATCTTATGTGCGGAACGATCAACGGAATCGAAAATTTCGGCTACGAATTCCTTCAGCCGGAGCTTTATTGGCCTATATGGGTCTCGCACCAACCCCCTGGGTTGTGCTCTCTACTTCTAATCTGCTGTACCTGAACCTCCTGGTTCGTGACCTTCTGGTCTGTTATGTACAGCAGACTCTACTGCTCCTAATGTCGAGACTAACAAGGGACGCCTCCCAAGCCACCCCGCGCTATCACTTTCGCTGGTGTACCTCTTTCTAATTCCTATGGTTCCCACGTCCGTAAAAAGAGAGAAATCATATATATACACACTCTTACAATCGAACACTCTTATTTCTGTACAGAATTCCTTTCATTCGGAATTAGCCTAACCCAGAAGAATTGCAACAGAGAAGGGTTTTTTTTCTTTTAACTTTAACTTTTGGATTTGAGATAGATGTGTTATTTTCGCGTTACTTCCTTATCGCCTACTAGAACAATACTATTGTGCGGTTTGTATTATGTGGGCGTATCCGTACGCTCCATTGCGTAATATACGCTCCGTGCGTCGACCCTTGTGTTGCGTACGCCCTGCCCTTGTAAGGACACGTGTACACAGACCAAGTACGTCCACAGTAACACACTACACGTTTATCAACGTAAATGATCTTTAACAGTAATCATTCACTGGACACCACCCAAATCTTCCTTGTATTTCTAGGCGAGACTGTGTGCGTGCCTTTACAATTATTCCCTTAAATATTACTTTTTATCTTTTAACTATTAATAACAACAAATGTCTCAGCACGTTATCTATGGTATGTGGCAATCAGGAGAATGAGATGCGGACAAATACTACTAAACAAGAAATACAGGTGTGTGTGCTTGTGCTTATGCGTACGTACGCAAAACAGAAACTAAACAGTTTTAAAAGACAAAAACATACTGTTCCTACCTTCCGGTTCCGGATTCCCTCAGCACTCCTTACTAAGCGAAGCAGACGCTTATCTGGTCAGCACTGCGAGGGATAGCACCTTCCCACCTTTTGCTGATCGATAATGTCTGCTAAAATTACCTAGTGCAGATATGTGAAGAGCGGCCGAGCCCTTAATTGATAAAGCCTATTGGTTTATCCTATATTAAACACTCTAAAAGGTTAATGGACACAGTACGCAACTGGAGTATGATATACCGTAAGGGTACGCACTTAGCGTAGCAGACGCTTAGCCGTGGACGAGACGCACGAGCGGCACATTCGCTCACGGCTTAATGCGTAGAGGCAAGCACGCTATATGCTGCCGACTACCGTAATGATACGCTACCAGCGTAGCGGACGCTTGAGACCACGAGGAGATCACAAGCGGCGCTGACGCTCACAGAATTAAACCTTAATAACTATACCACAAGTAATGTACTTATACTGTAAACCTTTGTGCAGTGATAAGGTGTAAATGCAACGCAGTGTAACCTTGTTAGTTTAAAAGCTGTATGAGCGTCTGTGACGCTCTGAGAATACTTAGCAATATAATAAACACTCAAATACCGGTCTAAGGTTCTAACACCTTTAAGGGAGAGAATGAACGTTCAATTGCAAAAGAATACACAATACAATTTATACACTACCAAACTAACATAAACACCTAACAGAATTACTACACGTTAAAATACAATAGTGGCACAATTACATTTAAGGGGGAAGGAGAGAGAGAAATGGCTTACAACATTATTAGGAGGTAAAATGGTTGCAGAGAACTTACGCACAAGGGGAAACAATCGCATGCGCCTTTCTGGATATCCAGCTCCCGATTATCAGTAATGAGAACCGTTGAGAAGAGTAGAATGGAGCTGGCCCAGGTCGGCTTGTCTTTATATACACTACACACAATACAGTACAATGGTCCCTACATTCTTATTGTTCATTGGACACAGGAATCCGTCTCCGCATTATAACAAAAGGTCATAGGTTGGTTCATACAGGTGGGCTGTGACTATTTCAAACTGCTCAGGTGGGAGGGAAACTCAGGTTTCCCGCCGCATGGGTAATAAACTGCAAACATAGTAAATGTCCATAAACTTCTTATAGTCATAACTATTCGCACGAGCGATTAATCTGTTTCTAACCAACACCGGAATATTGCTAATTAAATACTCTTCCGATGGATACTAAACACCACTGTGTAACCCCTGTCTGACCCTTCGTATCAAACAAAGAGGGATCTCTTTGTCTCTGAACATGCTACATTAACTAAACTTTCAGATTCTATCAAAGGGACCATAATCTACAAAATACATTATATGACTAAAATATGTAACGATCGAGTCGCACGCTAGACGCACATAAACTCTACCGTAAATGCGCATACCATGCGCCTGCGAGTGCACGTGACTGCGAGTATACGCACGCACGGGAGGGCTCATGCACGTGCAGCGGGCACACGCATGAGGTGCATATATGGCAAAGTGCAGCGTGATATTTTTCTGACTTTGACAGGCTTTATGGACTTTCGGGAGAAGATAAATTACCGGGACTATAGGGTCTTTATTAATGATAAATTCTTGTTCTTTACTTGTAAGTAACTCTAAGTCCCCGTATGTTTTAATTAATTCTCCCAGATTTTCCTGGATCCTTACTGTGGGATCAGTTCTGAGTCTCTGATAGGTGTCTCTGTCACTAAGGTTTTTCTTTACTTCTTGGACATACAAGCTCCTGTCCATGACTACGACCCCCCCCCCCCGCCCTTTATCTGCTGGTTTGATAATCAGCTCCTGGTTGTCTTTAAGATGTTTTAAAGCCTCCCTTTTTTTCATTGTGAGATTACATCTCACCCTTGTACTTTTTATGTTTCGCAGATCTTCCTGTACTAGGGAGGAAAAGGTTTCCATAAAATGTCCCTTTACATGCTGTGGGAAAAAGATAGACCTGGGTTTAAAGGAAGTACTTACTTTTATGTTGGCAGCACCTAATTCCTGTACACATTCTTTTGTTAAAAAAAAATTTTTTAGGCACAATTTCCTTATGTACTTATGAATATCTACAAAAGTGGAAAACTTATTAATGTAGGTAGTGGGGGCATATTTCATCCCTTTCTCTAAGACTCTAATTTCATGACTGGAGAGATTATGGGAACTAATATTAAAGATCTTAATCTTTCCTTTATCCGGTTTAATTCCTGACTGACTCCCATTCCCTCTATCTAGATTTGAATCACTATGATTAGGAGTTTTTTCTATATTTGTTTGATCTCTAGTTCCACTGTTCTTTTTCTTTTTCCTCTTACGTTTTTTAACTGTTTTTTTCTTTGTACCCCCTCTTTTCCCTCTTGATTTCCTATTCCTAGGGTTTATCTCAGATTTTCTCTCCTCCTCTTCCTCTCTAAAAAAGGATCTTTCCGTAAGGTGTTATCTATTGGGGCAAATCTATTCCTTTGTTCGAGTGGAGTATAATATCTATGATCTATGTTATCCCTCCAATCTTGATCCTGAGTTCTTGTTTGTGGTCTATATCGTGAGGAGTCAAATTGATTTCTTCTTTCTACATATCTTGGACGTTCCCCTCGTCTGTCCCCCCCCAAAATCTGGAATTACCCTGATTGTCATCCTGTCGCGTATATTTTCTATATGGTGACCGATGGATTCTGTCTCCTTGATAATTATTAGATGAATAAACTCTCTTTCTTCCAAGTCTTTGTTTATAACCTCTTTCTGGTGGTCTGGTTTCAATTATAGGGGAATGTGATGATTGTATTTCAAAAGAGGCCTCTGAGTCTTTTTCCTCTAGCTTTAATTTCTCATCTTTTTCTTTTTTATCTCTGATGTACTTCCTTATTTTTCTATCAACAAGTGCTTTCTCAGTTTTTTTAAGATTAACCTCTATCCTTTGTTCTAATTCTTTAAACTCACTGTTATCTGCAAATGGGGAAATGAGATCTTTATATATTTTGATATCTTCGTCTAATTTCTCCAGTTCCCTTTTTCTCTCTTTAATGATTAAATTCATCAGAGAAATGGAACAATCATTTATGATCCCTTCCCATTCTTCCTTAAAAGCACTGGATGAGCTATCAAAGGATGCTTTTTTGTTTATTTGTAACCCCCTTGGTATGATGTTGTTAACCACATATTTTTCTAGTGTTACCATTTCCCACCAAGATTTATTTTCTTTAATGAGGGTTTTTTCTAATTTCCGCATAATTGATTCTAGACTTTCATCTAATAATTCAATGTGTTCCCCATCATCTTTAAATAGATTTTCTAACATGGACCGCCTGTGGTCCCTAAATTTAAACATGATAACTGCAGCACCTGACTGAAAGCCAATGTAGGAGAAAGTAGGAAACAAAAGAGTACAGAAATGCACTGGTTTCTGTCTAGTGCGCAAAGAAAAGGTGCCGCCTAAATCAAATTTCCACCATAGAGGCATCTCCCACACCGCCAAAAGAATATAGAATGCAACACAGAAAATTGATGAAAACAATAAATGGCGCTCCTCTAAGATGGGTATTGCAATTAATAACACAGAAACACAGATTCATATAAAGAGAGAGTGTATCTCAACCGTATACATCCCTGTAGGTATCTTGTATCCTCAGAACGTAAAAAAATCCACCGCACTCTGCCAGGAATTCTCCCTCTTGGTTAGTTCTCTCTCAGAATCCACATAGAATAGAGGAGATACGAACAGGATAGTGCAGCAATGTTTTTTTAATAAATGACAGCACGACAACATTTAACATAAAAATCCTCAATAAAATCCAATCCAAATAAAATTGAGACACACAGGTGGTAGAAGAAAAAGCCCAATGGGCAAATAAGGTGTGCAATTACCGGATACTTGAGAACAAGAGCTCTCAGAATGATGTATATAAATACCAGGTGACCTCCCGGGTTAACAGCCTCCTGGAACCGATAAGCGCCTCCACCAGATGCCGATTAGGTGATTTCCCCGCACCTCACCAACGCGTTTCAGGTCCTAGGCTGGACCCTTTTTCAAGGTAGTGTGTCTCCTCTACCCAAATCCCACTATTTATTGTACAATCCACCAATAAAAAATGTCCCGTCCTTAGTGTTTGCACCTGTGTGCAAATGGCCGCCTCCATATTGTTATCTCCGGTTGCTATAGTGACGCATCCGATTCCCGCATCACGTGTCCTTGGTCCGGGAGTTCACATGCGTCTTATCGCGATACTTGTATGGATTCCCTTCAAGCTGTTATCTACGGTTGCCATAGTAACCGTTCCGGCTCCCGTATCATGTGATGTGTACGCAGGAGTGGGCATGCGTCTCCTCACGATATTTGCAAGGACCCTTTTCATCTCAACACTTCCGCCCTCACTTATTCCAGCCGGGTCTGTCATTTCCGCCCTCTCCGTTCGTATTAAGTTGCTAAGCAACCTTGTTTCCCCGTGGAAATACTTTAACCGGAGCAGTCATTTTACAGTCCTGGAGTGTTTACATATAAACATCTTTATTTAGGAAAGTCGTGCCACTGTCAAAAGGAAAAGATCATTCTTTAGCTCTCTTACAGAATTTTTTTTTTTTAAAAGACATAAGTCTCAAAACTCGAATACACAATAAATACAGTCAATTATATTAATAAAAATTCTTTAAAAATAGTCTTTCATTAAAATTAGAAAAACAATGTTTGACAAAAAGTTTTCATATTCATCCCATATATATTCAAAATTTATTTTCGGTTATTAAAGGAACCACTTAAGCTCAAAATCTGAATTTAACCCTGCTGGTATCAGTGTATTGTATTTGTAAATAAGTTCCATTTCTGCCTTAGCTAAATTTTTAGAGGTATCTTTTTGTCTACGGCCGCATTCCACCCGCTTTATCCCAACAAACCTAATGATATGTTTAGGATCACAGTTATGTACTTTTTTTTAAAATGGCTGGACAGAGCGTGTGTGTCTAGTCCCGTTCTGATGTTCCTAAGGTGTTCTCCTACCCGTATTTTCAATTGTCTTGATGTACGTCCAATGTAAAATAGATGGCATGAACATTCAATAGTATACACTACGTTCTTAACATTGCAGGTAATGAAATCCCTTATTTCATGGACTTCACTATTAATGTTTACATTTTCTAATTTCTTCCCACTGTCCGTAGTGATTTCCCTGCAACCAATACAAGAGCCGCACCTATGAAATCCCTTGGTGCTCCTTATTCCACTTTTTTTTCACAAGTGGAAGGTCACTGCGTACCAGTGAGTTTTTTAAATTGGGTGCTCTCCTGTATATAAAGGTAGGATATTCTGATAGTACATCTTTTAAAATGAGGTCCTTTTTAAGAACTCCCCAATGCTTTTTGAAGGATTTTTCTAACATCTTATGTTGTTCGCTCCTGTAATAAAGGCATATTCAAATCTATTTGTTGTTTCTAAACTTTTATTACTACCAAGAAGAGTTTTTCTATCCAATTGTGTGACTTAATTCTAACAATATAAAAATCTAGTCTCTAACACATTTAGTTGTTCTCTACATATGGCTTCCTCTGAACTGTTCCGTTTTATCCGCTTAAATTGGCTATTCGGGATGGAATCAAGCCAATTTTTATGGTGGCAACTGTTCTTCTCAATATAAGCCTGAGAGTCAGTTAATTTAGTGAATGTTTTTGTGCATAAAGTGTCATCCTTGATGTATATAGTGACATCCAAGTAATTGACCTCTATATTGCTTATAGTGAAGGTGAGTTCAATGTTCCAAGAGTTACTGTTAAGGTAAGTACAGAACTTGTCTAGCTCTTCCCTCTCACCCTTCCACAAAAAAATTATGTCATCTATATATCTTTTCCAGTACACCAGGTTCGCCCCGAATGGGTTGGGTCCCCAGACATAGTCGGTTTCCCATTTCCCCATAAAGATTTTAGCGAACAAACGGAATTCTCCCATAGGGAACTTCTGAGATGGGGGCATGGTGTTTGAGGAGCTACACCTCAAAATTGATGGGATGTACCGAGCTGAAATTTGGCGTGGATGCGTAGAATCGTTACCCGGGGCTGCATGCCAAATTTCAGGGCAAAATAAAAAAAAAAAATGAGGAATTGGGAGTAACCTAAAGTTTCTACTGTCAGTTTTTTTTCTGCGACTTCCTGGCTTGCTTTTGAAGATGGTTTTCCCATATAGTCTATGGAAAGTTTTTTGGGAAGGCATAACTCAGGATAGAGGACAAATAAAGACTTTGGGTTTGTGTTATTAGATAGAGCATGTCCCAGTGTAGTGCCTTTTGGGGTTAAGGTTTTTCAGAAAGTTATAGTTTTTTTTTAAATTTAGTAAAATATGACCCATTTTATAGGTAGGGCTTTTCAATTTGTTGCGGCTGCGCAGTGGCCGCCAGCAGGGGGTGTACAGAGAGTAGCTTCACTTGAGTGGAGCAATATGGCTGATCACTCCTCACATAGCCAATTTATTTTGTGATTATAAAAATAATTAGCTCTGTGTATTATACAAAATGATTTGGGACTGAGTGGATGCTCTCTGAGTCTTTTTTTAGTTATGGTGTTGTTTCAGTAAAAATAAGAATTTACTTACCGATAATTCTATTTCTCGTAGTCCTTAGTGGATGCTGGGGACTCCGTCAGGACCATGGGGATTAGCGGCTCCGCAGGAGACAGGGCACAAAAGTAAAAGCTTTAGGATCAGGTGGTGTGCACTGGCTCCTCCCCCTATGACCCTCCTCCAAGCCTCAGTTAGGATACTGTGCCCGGACGAGCGTACACAATAAGGAAGGATTTTGAATCCCGGGTAAGACTCATACCAGCCACACCAATCACACTGTACAACCTGTGATCTGAACCCAGTTAACAGCATGATAACAGCGGAGCCTCTGAAAAGATGGCTCACAACAATAATAACCCGATTTTTGTAACAATAACTATGTACAAGTATTGCAGACAATCCGCACTTGGGATGGGCGCCCAGCATCCACTACGGACTACGAGAAATAGAATTATCGGTAAGTAAATTCTTATTTTCTCTGACGTCCTAAGTGGATGCTGGGGACTCCGTCAGGACCATGGGGATTATACTAGAGATGAGCGCCTGAAATTTTTCGGGTTTTGTGTTTTGGTTTTGGGTTCGGTTCCGCGGCCGTGTTTTGGGTTCGAACGCGTTTTGGCAAAACCTCACCGAATTTTTTTTGTCGGATTCGGGTGTGTTTTGGATTCGGGTGTTTTTTTCAAAAAACCCTAAAAAACAGCTTAAATCATAGAATTTGGGGGTAATTTTGATCCCAAAGTATTATTAACCTCAAAAAACATAATTTACACTCATTTTCAGCCTATTCTGAACACATCACACCTCACAATATTATTTTTAGTCCTAAAATTTGCACCGAGGTCGCTGTGTGAGTAAGATAAGCGACCCTAGTGGCCGACACAAACACCGGGCCCATCTAGGAGTGGCACTGCAGTGTCACGCAGGATGTCCCTTCCAAAAAACCCTCCCCAAACAGCACATGACGCAAAGAAAAAAAGAGGCGCAATGAGGTAGCTGTGTGAGTAAGATTAGCGACCCTAGTGGCCGACACAAACACCGGGCCCATCTAGGAGTGGCACTGCAGTGTCACGCAGGATGGCCCTTCCAAAAAACCCTCCCCAAACAGCACATGACGCAAAGAAAAAAAGAGGTGCAATGAGGCGCAATAAAAAAACCACGGTTAGGTGGTATATATTATAATAATAATACAATTATGGATGGACGGACTGCCTGCCGAGTTCCGACACAGAGGTAGCCACAGCCGTGAACTACCGCACTGTACACTGGTTGATAAAGAGATAGTAGTATACTCGTAACAACTAGTATGACACTATGACGGTATAAAGAAAGAAAAAAAAATACCACGGTTAGGTGGTATATATTATAATAATAATACAATTATGGATGGACGGACTGCCTGCCGACTGCCGACACAGAGGTAGCCACAGCCGTGAACTACCGCACTGTACACTGGTTGATAAAGAGATAGTAGTATACTCGTAACAACTAGTATGACACTATGACGACGGTATAAAGAATGAAAAAAAAACCACGGTTAGGTGGTATATATTATAATAATAATACAATTATGGATGGACGGACTGCCTGCCGACTGCCGACACAGAGGTAGCCACAGCCGTGAACTACCGCACTGTACACTGGTTGATAAAGAGATAGTAGTATACTCGTAACAACTAGTATGACACTATGACGACGGTATAAAGAATGAAAAAAAAAACCACGGTTAGGTGGTATATATTATAATAATAATACAATTATGGATGGACGGACTGCCTGCCGACTGCCGACACAGAGGTAGCCACAGCCGTGAACTACCGCACTGTACACTGGTTGATAAAGAGATAGTAGTTTACTCGTAACAACTAGTATGACACTATGACGACGGTATAAAGAATGAAAAAAAAACCACGGTTAGGTGGTATATATTATAATAATAATACAATTATGGATGGACGGACTGCCTGCCGACTGCCGACACAGAGGTAGCCACAGCCGTGAACTACCGCACTGTACACTGGTTGATAAAGAGATAGTAGTATACTCGTAACAACTAGTATGACACTATGACGACGGTATAAAGAATGCAAAAAAAACCACAGTTAGGTGGTATATATTATAATAATAATACAATTATGGATGGACGGACTGCCTGCCGACTGCCGACACAGAGGTAGCCACAGCCGTGAACTACCGCACTGTACACTGGTTGATAAAGAGATAGTAGTATACTCGTAACAACTAGTATGACACTATGACGGTATAAAGAATGAAAAAAAAACCACGGTTAGGTGGTATATATTATAATAATAATACAATTATGGATGGACGGACTGCCTGCCGACTGCCGACACAGAGGTAGCCACAGCCGTGAACTACCGCACTGTACACTGGTTGATAAAGAGATAGTAGTATACTCGTAACAATTAGGATGACACTATGACGGTATAAAGAATGAAAAAAAAACCACGGTTAGGTGGTAGGTATATAATAATAAATAATACAATTCTGGTCGGACGGACTGCCTGCCGTGTGCCGACACAGAGGTAGCCACAGCCGTGAACTACCGCACTGTACACTGGTTGATAAAGAGATAGTAGTATACTCGTAACAATTAGGATGACACTATGACGGTATAAAGAATGAAAAAAAAACCACGGTTAGGTGGTAGGTATATAATAATAAATAATACAATTCTGGTCGGACGGACTGCCTGCCGTGTGCCGACACAGAGGTAGCCACAGCCGTGAACTACCGCACTGTACACTGGTTGATAAAGAGATAGTAGTATACTCGTAACAATTAGGATGACACTATGACGGTATAAAGAATGAAAAAAAAACCACGGTTAGGTGGTAGGTATATAATAATAAATAATACAATTCTGGTCGGACGGACTGCCTGCCGTGTGCCGACACAGAGGTAGCCACAGCCGTGAACTACCGCACTGTACACTGGTTGATAAAGAGATAGTAGTATACTCGTAACAATTAGGATGACACTATGACGGTATAAAGAATGAAAAAAAAACCACGGTTAGGTGGTAGGTATATAATAATAAATAATACAATTCTGGTCGGACGGACTGCCTGCCGTGTGCCGACACAGAGGTAGCCACAGCCGTGAACTACCGCACTGTACACTGGTTGATAAAGAGATAGTAGTATACTCGTAACAATTAGGATGACACTATGACGGTATAAAGAATGAAAAAAAAACCACGGTTAGGTGGTAGGTATATAATAATAAATAATACAATTCTGGTCGGACGGACTGCCTGCCGTGTGCCGACACAGAGGTAGCCACAGCCGTGAACTACCGCACTGTACTGTGTCTGCTGCTAATATAGACTGGTTGATATTTAAAGAGATATTAGTAGTATACAACAATACTATACTGGTGGTCAGGCACTGGTCACCACTCCTGCAGCAAAAGTGTGCACTGTTAATTAATATAATTGTACTCCTGGCTCCTGCTAACAACCTGCAGTGCTCCCCAGTCTCCCCCACAATTAATTATAAGCTTTTAATTTATACATTGATGACTGTGCAGCACACTGGGCTGAGCTGAGTGCACACAGACTGAGTCACACTGTGTGACTGACTGTGCTGTGTATCGTTTTTTTTTTCAGGCAGAGAACGGATATAGCAGAGAGAAGTGAACGGATATATTATATTAAATAAAAGTTAACTAGCAACTGCACTGGTCACTGACTGTGGTAAACTAACTCTGTCTGCGACTCTGCACAATCTCTCTCTATCTAATCTATCTATCTCTATTCTAATGGAGAGGACGCCAGACACGTCCTCTCCCTATCAATCTCAATGCACGAGTGAAAATGGCGGCGACGCGCGGCTCCTTATATAGAATCCGAGTCTCGCGATAGAATCCGAGCCTCGCGAGAATCCGACAGCGTCATGATGACGTTCGGGCGCGCTCGGGTTAACCGAGCAAGGCGGGAAGATCCGAGTCGCTCGGACCCGTGGAAAAAAAAGTGAAGTTCGTGCGGGTTCGGATTCAAAGAAACCGAACCCGCTCATCTCTAGATTATACCAAAGCTCCCAAACGGGCGGGAGAGTGCGGATGACTCTGCAGCACCGAATGAGAGAACTCCAGGTCCTCCTCAGTCAGGGTGTGCCCCTGACCAAGTAGCAGCTCGGCAAAGTTGTAAAGCCGAGACCCCTCGGGCAGCCGCCCGAGATGAGCCCACCTTCCTTGTGGAATGGGCATTTACATATTTTGGCTGTGGCAGGCCTGCCACAGAATGTGTAAGCTGAATTGTACTACACATCCAACTAGCAATCGTTTGCTTAGAAGCAAGAGCACCCAGTTTGTTGGGTGCATACAGGATAACAGCAAGTCAGTTTTCCTGACTCCAGCCGTCCTGGAAACCTATATTTTCAGGGCCCTGACAACATCTAGCAACTTGGAGTCCTCCAAGTTCCTAGTAGCCGCAGGTACCACAATAAGCTGGTTCAGGTGAAACACTGACACCACCTTAGGGAGAAACTGGGGACGAGTCCGCAGCTCTGCCCTGTCCGAATGGACAAACAGATATGGGCTTTTGCGAGACAAAGCCGCCAATTCTGACACTCACCTGGCCGAGGCCAGGGCCAACAGCATGGTCACTTTCCATGTGAGATATTTCAAATCCACAGATTTGAGCGGTTTAAACCAATGTGATTTGAGGAATCCCAGAACTACGTTGAGATCCCACAGTGCCACTGGAGGCACAAAAGGGGGTTGTATATGCAGTACTCCCTTGACAAACTTCTGGACTTCAGGAACTGAAGCCAATTCTTTCTGGAAGAAAATCGACAGGGCCGAAATTTGAACCTTAATGGACCCCAATTTGAGGCCCATAGACACTCCTGTTTGCAGGAAATGCAGGAATCGACCGAGTTGAAATTTCTTCGTGGGGCCTTCCTGGCCTCACACCACGCAACATATTTTCGCCACATGTGGTGATAATGTTGTGCGGTCACCTCCTTCCTGGCTTTGACCAGGGTAGGAATGACCTCTTCCGGAATGCCTTTTTCCCTTAGGATCCGGCGTTCCACCGCCATGCCGTCAAACGCAGCCGCGGTAAGTCTTGGAACAGACATGGTACTTGTTGAAGCAAGTCCCTTCTTAGCGGTAGAGGCCATGAGTCCTCTGTGAGCATCTCTTGAAGTTCCGGGTACCAAGTCCTTCTTGGCCAATCCGGAGCCACGAGTATAGTTCTTACTCCTCTACGTCTTATAATTCTCAATACCTTGGGTATGAGAAGCAGAGGAGGGAACACATACACCGACTGGTACACCCACGGTGTTATCAGAACGTCCACAGTTATTGCCTGAGGGTCTCTTGACCTGGCGCAATACCTGTCCAGTTTTTTGTTCAGGCGGGACGCCATCATGTCCACCTTTGGTCTTTCCCAACGGTTCACAATCATGTGGAAGACTTCCCGATGAAGTCCCCACTCTCCCGGGTGGAGGTCGTGCCTGCTGAGGAAGTCTGCTTCCCAGTTGTCCACTCCCGGAATGAACACTGCTGACAGTGCTATCACATGATTTTCCGCCCAGCGAAGAATCCTTGCAGTTTCTGCCATTCCTGCTTCTTGTGCCGCCCTGTCTGTTTACGTGGGCGACTGCCGTGATGTTGTCCCACTGGATCAATACCGGCTGACCTTGAAGCAGAGGTCTTGCTAAGCTTAGAGCATTGTAAATTGCCCTTAGCTCCAGTATATTTATGTGGAGAGAAGTCTCCAGACTTGATCACACTCCCTGGAAATGTTTTCCTTGTGTGACTGCTCCCCAGCCTCTCAGGCTGGCATCCGTGGTCACCAGCATCCAATCCTGAATGCCGAATCTGCGGCCCTCTAGAAGATGAGCACTCTGTAACCACCACAGGAGAGACACCCTTGTCCTTGGAGATAGGGTTATCCGCTGATGCATCTGAAGATGCGATCCGGACCATTTGTCCAGCAGATCCCACTGAAAAGTTCTTGCGTGGAATCTGCCGAATGGAATCGCTTCGTAAGAAGCCACCATTTTTCCCAGGACCCTTGTGCAATAATGCACTGACACTTTTCCTGGTTTTAGGAGGTTCCTGACTAGCTCGGATAACTCCCTGGCTTTCTCCTCCGGGAGAAAACCTTTTTCTGGACTGTGTCCAGAATCATCCCTAGGAACAGCAGACGTGTCGTCGGAAACGGCTGCGATTTTTAGAATCCATCCGTGCTGTCGTAGAACTACTTGAGATAGTGCTACTCCGACCTCCAACTGTTCTCTGGACCTTGCCCTTATCAGGAGATCGTCCAAGTAAGGGATAATTAAGACGCCTTTTCTTTGAAGAAGAATCATCATTTCGGCCATTACCTTGGTAAAGACCCGGGGTGCCGTGGACAATCCAAACGGCAGCGTCTGAAACTGATAGTGACAGTTCTGTACCACGAACCTGAGGTACCCTTGGTGAGAAGGGCAATTTGGGACATGGAGGTAAGTCCTGGTTCGCTATCACTGCTCTGAGTGACTCCATCTTGATTTGAACCTTTGTATGTAAGTGTTCAAAGATTTCAGATTTAGAATAGGTCTCACCGAGCCGTCTGGCTTCAGTACCACAATATAGTGTGGAATAATACCCCTTTCCTTGTTGTAGGAGGGGTACTTTGATTATCACCTGCTGGGAATACAGCTTGTGAATTGTTTCCAATACTGCCTCCCTGTCGGAGGGAGACGTTGGTAAAGCAGACTTCAGGAGCCTGCGAGGGGGAGACGTCTCGAATTTCCAATCTGTACCCCTGGGATACTACTTGTAGGATCCAGGGGTCCACTTGCGAGTGAGCCCACTACGCGCTGAAACTCTTGAGACGACCCCCCACCGCACCTGAGTCCGCTTGTACGGCCCCAGCGTCATGCTGAGGACTTGGCAGAAGCGGTGGAGGGCTTCTGTTCCTGGGAATGGGCTGCCTGCTGCAGTCTTCTTCCCTTTCCTCTATCCCTGGGCAGATATGACTGGCCTTTTGCCCGCTTGCCCTTATGGGGACGAAAGGACTGAGGCTGAAAAGACGGTGTCTTTTTCTGCTGAGATGTGACTTGGGGTAAAAAAGGTGGATTTTTCAGCTGTTGCCGTGGCCACCAGGTCCGATGGACCGACCCCAAATAACTCCTCCCCTTTATACGGCAATACTTCCATGTGCCGTTTGGAATCTGCATCACCTGACCACTGTCGTGTCCATAAACATCTTCTGGCAGATATGGACATCGCACTTACTCTTGATGCCAGAGTGCAAATATCCCTCTGTGCATCTCGCATATATAGAAATGCATCCTTTAAATGCTCTATAGTCAATAAAATACTGTCCCTGTCAAGGGTATCAATATTTTCAGTCAGGGAATCCGACCAAGCCACCCCAGCGCTGCACATCCAGGCTGAGGCGATCGCTGGTCGCAGTATAACACCAGTATGTGTGTATATACTTTTTAGGATATTTTCCAGCCTCCTATCAGCTGGCTCCTTGAGGGCGGCCCTATCTGGAGACGGTACCGCCACTTGTTTTGATAAGCGTGTGAGCGCCTTATCCACCCTAAGGGGTGTTTCCCAACGCGCCCTAACTTCTGGCGGGAAAGGGTATACCGCCAATAATTTTCTATCGGGGGAAACCCACGCATCATCACACACTTCATTTAATTTATCTGATTCAGGAAAAACTACAGGTAGTTTTTTCACACCCCACATAATACCCTTTTTTGTGGTACTTGTAGTATCAGAAATATGTAACACCTCCTTCATTGCCCTTAACAAGTAACGTGTGGCCCTAAAGGAAAATACGTTTGTTTCTTCACCGTCGACACTGGAGTCAGTGTCCGTGTCTGTGTCTTGTCGGCCGACTGAGGTAAAAGGACGTTTTAACGCCCCTGACGGTGTTTGAGACGCCTGGACAGGTACTAATTGGTTTGCCGGCCGTCTCATGTCGTCAACCGACCTTGCAGCGTGTTGACATTATCACGTAATTCCTTAAATAAGCCATCCATTCCGGTGTCGACTCCCTAGAGAGTGACATCACCATTACAGGCAATTGCTCCGCCTCCTCACCAACATCGTCCTCATACATGTCGACACACACGTACCGACACACAGCACACACACAGGGAATGCTCTGATAGAGGACAGGACCCCACTAGCCCTTTGGAGAGACAGAGGGAGAGTTTGCCAGCACACACCAAAACGCTATAATTATACAGGGACAACCTTTATATAAGTGTTTTTCCCTTATAGCATCTTAATATATATAATCATATCGCCAAATAAGTGCCCCCCCTCTCTGTTTTAACCCTGTTTCTGTAGTGCAGTGCAGGGGAGAGCCTGGGAGCCTTCCCACCAGCATTTCTGTGAGGGAAAATGGCGCTGTGTGCAGAGGAGAATAGGCCCCGCCCCCTTTTTGGCGGGCTTCTTCTCCCGTTTTTCTGAGACCTGGCAGGGGTTAAATACATCCATATAGCCTCAGGGGCTATATGTGATGTATTTTTAGCCAGCATAGGTACTTTCATTGCTGCCCAGGGCGCCCCCCCAAGCGCCCTGCACCCTCAGTGACCGTTGGTGTGAAGTGTGTGACAACAATGGTGCACAGCTGCAGTGCTGTGCGCTACCTCATGAAGACTGAAAAGTCTTCTGCCGCCGGTTTCTGGACCTCTTCACTTTTCGGCATCTGCAAGGGGGTCGGCGGCGCGGCTCCGGGACCGGACTCCATGGCTGGGCCTGTGTTCGATCCCTCTGGAGCTAATGGTGTCCAGTAGCCTAAGAAGCCAATCCATCCTGCACGCAGGTGAGTTCACTTCTTCTCCCCTAAGTCCCTCGTAGCAGTGAGCCTGTTGCCAGCAGGACTCACTGAAAATAAAAAACCTAACAAAACTTTTACTCTAAGCAGCTCTTTAGGAGAGCCACCTAGATTGCACCCTTCTCGGCCGGGCACAAAAATCTAACTGAGGCTTGGAGGAGGGTCATAGGGGGAGGAGCCAGTGCACACCACCTGATCCTAAAGCTTTTACTTTTGTGCCCTGTCTCCTGCGGAGCCGCTAATCCCCATGGTCCTGACGGAGTCCCCAGCATCCACTTAGGACGTCAGAGAAAATATATTACATCCGTATATGCTGTGAGCGTGGCCAGGCAGTTTAGATGACGTCACGTAATTTATTCATGTGTGTGCCGCAATGCCAGATGGGGCGGCAAATTCAAATGTGCTCTTCTACTCTATGTGACTGTGCCATTGCTGTATAGCGGGCATGGGTACATTGCTGCCTGGCCGGCCGCCCTGTTACTGCTGCACCTGAAGCTGCCATACAGTAGCAGCAGCACAGGACATCTGACGGGAAGACAGAGCGGGCAGCTAGTCGCCCCTGTCCCCATCACGACTGCCTCTCAGCGGTGACAACCTCGGCAGAGTGTTCCCGTGCCGGGCTCCCAGCAGCGCTGTGCAGTAGTGATTCATGCGCTCGCTGGGCCCGGTGCAAAGACTGCAGTTCGCCGGTGGGCAGCCTGATCTGTGTAACCCGCTGGAGCTGCAGTGACTGGCTTCCTGGTCTTCTGCCTCAAGGACTTCCACTACCTGCGGGGGCATGAGAATCGGAGGCCCTATCTCCCGTTCTATGTTCCTCCTCTACCTGACACTAATGTGCTCCAAGAGCCGGGAGGTCACCTGCCACCTGTACCGCCCCCTGCTGCTGACAGTATTTTGGGTGTGAGTGGGTAACTATGGTGCGAGTGCCGGGCAGGAGGCACAGGACACATGCCCGCTGTCAGCGCCCGTCATATGCTTTGGAGACCCGGCCCTAGCTATAGGCAACTGCCTAGGGCATCGGAAAATCCTTGGGGCATCTGGGCAGGCAGAGCACAGCATACTACTGTCAGTGTCAGCACAGCTGTGAAAGCGAAACTACAGAGGAGTCCGATCAGGGGGCGTGGCTACACGGGTCTCTGCTGCCTTCCATGCAATGGCCCTCATTCCGAGTTGTTCGCTCGCAAGCTGCTTTTAGCAGCTTTGCACACGCTAAGCCACCGCCTACTGGGAGTGAATCTTAGCATATTAAAATTGCGAACGGAAGGTTAGTAGAATTGCGAATAGACAGTTCTTAGCAGTTTCTGAGTAGCTCGAGACTTACTCCTACACTGCGATCAGTTCAGTCAGTTTCGTTTCTGGTTTGACGTCACAAACACACCCAGCTTTCACCCAGACACTCCCCCGTTTCTTCAGACACTCTCGCGTTTTTCCCAGGAACGGCAGCGTTTTTTCGCACACACCCAGAAAACGTCCAGTTTCCGCCCAGAAACACCCACTTCCTGTCAATCACATTACGATCACCAGAACGAAGAAAAAACCTCGTAATGCCGTGAGTAAAAAAACTAACTTATTAGCAAATTTACTTGACGCAGTCGCACTGCGGACATTGCGCATGCGCATTAGCGACTAATCGCTCCGTTGCGAGAAAAAAAAACAATGAGCGAACAACTCGGAATGACCACCATTGTGGGAAACTGAGGGGAGGAATACTGAACATTGTGATATGCTGCCGAAATTCACCTTGTAGCACACTGAATGAGCCGAAATTCACATTATAGCACACTGAATGAGCCAAAATTCACATTGTAGCACACTGAATGAGCCAAAATTCACATTGTAGCACACTGAATGAGCCAAAATTCACCTTGTAGTACACTGAATGAGTCGAAATTCACATTGTAGCACACTGAATGAGCCAAAATTCACATTGTAGCACACTGAATGAGCCAAAATTCACATTGTAGCACACCGAATGAGCAGAAATTGTGACAGCAGGGACAGCCAGAGTGACGACAGGGAGAGACAGACAGTGACGACAGGGAGAGAGTGACGACAGGGAGAGAGTGACGACAGGGAGAGAGTGACGACAGTGACGACAGGGAGAGAGTGACGACAGGGAGAGAGTGACGACAGTGATGACAGGGAGAGAGTGACGACAGTGACGACAGGGAGAGAGTGACGACAGTGATGACAGGGAGAGAGTGACGACAGGGAGAGAGTGACGACAGTGACGACAGGGAGAGAGTGACGACAGGGATAGAGTGATGACAGTGACGACAGGGAGAGAGTGACGACAGTGACGACAGGGAGAGAGTGACGACAGGGAGAAAGTGACGACAGTGACGACAGGGAGAGAGTGACGACAGGGAGAGAGTGACGACAGTGACGACAGGGAGAGAGTGACGATAGTGACGACAGGGAGAGAGTGACGACAGTGACGACAGGGAGAGAGTGACGATAGTGACGACAGGGAGAGAGTGACGACAGGGAGAGAGTGACGACAGGGAGAGAGTGACGACAGTGACGACAGGGAGAGAGTGACGACAGTGACGACAGGGAGAGAGTGACGACAGCGAGAGTGACAACAGCGAGAGACAGTGACGACAGGGAGAGAGGCAGGGGGAGAGACAGGGGGAGAGAGAGTGACAACAGAGGGAGAGTGACGACAGGGAGAGTGACGACAGGCAGAGTGACGACAGGCAGAGTGACGAGAGTGACGACAGGCAGAGTGACGAGAGTGACGACAGGCAGAGTGACGAGAGTCACGACAGGGAGAGTGACGACAGGGAGAGTGACGACAGGGAGAGTGACGACAGGGAGAGAGTGACGGAGAGAGTGACGACAGGGAGAGACAGTGACGACAGGGAGAGACAGTGACGACAGGGAGAGAGGCAGGGGGAGAGACAGGGGGAGAGACAGGGGCAGAGGGAGTGACGACAGAGGGAGAGTGACGACAGAGGGAGAGTGACGACAGGCAGAGTGACGAGAGTGACGAAAGGGAGAGTGACAAGAGTGACGTCAGGGAGAGTGACGAGAGTGACGACAGGGAGAGTGACGACAGTGACGACAGGGAGAGTGACGACAGTGACGACAGGGAGAGTGACGACAGGGAGAGAGTGACGGAGAGAGTGACGACAGGGAGAGTGATGACAGGGAGAGTGACGACAGGGAGAGACAGTGATGACAGAGAGAGAGAGACGGGGAAGAGAATGACGACAGAGGGAGAGTGATGACAGAGGGAGAGTGACGACAGGGAGAGTGACGAGAGTGACGACAGGGAGAGTGACGAGAGTGACGACAGGGAGAGTGACGAGAATGACGACAGGGAGAGTGACGAGAGTGACGACAGGGAGAGTGACGAGAGTGACGACAGGGAGAGTGACGAGAGTGACGACAGGGAGAGTGACGAGAATGACGACAGGGAGAGTGACGACAGGGAGAGTGACGACAGGGAGAGTGACAACAGGGAGAGAGTGAAGACAGGGAGAGTGACGACAGGGAGAGTGACGACAGGGAGAGTGACGACAGGGAGAGCGACGACAGAGAGAGACAGTGACGACAGAGAGAGAGAGACGGGGGATAGAGTGACGACAGAGGGAGAGTGACGACAGAGGGAGAGTGACGACAGTAACGACAGGGAGAGTGACGACAGGGAGAGTGACGACAGGGAGAGTGACGACTGTGACGACAGGGAGGGTGACGACAGGGAGGGTGACGACAGGAACAGCAGGGGAACATTACCTTTTTTGTTTCTGGCAGCAGTGAGTTGGGGCCGGGCGGCTGGTGAGCGGAGACGGCGGCCGGCTGGTGAGCGGGGCCGGCGGCCGGCTGGTGAGTGGGAGCAGTGGGCGGATGGTGAGCGGCGTGCGTGGGTGGCTGGCAGCGGTGAGCGGCTGTGAGCTAACACAGCGCTCTACACAGCCGCCGGCCGCCGCACAGGGACGGTGAGCACCATGTGCAGCAGGATGCCACTTTCCTCGCCCCCTGCTGCACTTTCTGGGCTCATTTCCGGGTCAGTGGAGGAAGTGGCGGTATACCATACCGCCGTATACCGCCCCACTTCGACCACTGTATATATATATATATATATATATATGTATGTGTGTGGCTGTGAGTATATATGTGTATAAGTGTGTGGCTGTGTGTATATATGGGTATAGGTGTGTGGCTGTGTGTATAAGCGTGGGTATAGGTGTGTGGCTGTGTGCATATATGGGTATAGGTGTGTGGCTGTGTGTGTATAAGCGTGTGTATAGGTATAAAAATGGAGGGTGGAGGAACTCGTTGGGCGCTGGAAAGAAAGTGGGCTGTCTGTTTCATGTTCACCTGTTTTAAATTTGTGTATTTTAAATACATTGCGTGGGTATAAACCACGGAAAGAGGGCGCCCAGGCCACACCATTTTTCTTGTATTGCGTGTGTATAGGTGTGGCTGTGTGCATATATGGGTATAGGTGTGTGGCTGTGTGTAAATATGTGGCTATGTGTATAAGTGTGTGACTGTATATTTGTACAGCTGTATATGGGTATAGGTATGTACGGATGTATGAGAGCGTCAGCGTGTGGACGCATAGATGTATGATTGCGTCAGAGTACGGATGTATGAGAGCATCAGTGTGCGGATGTATGAGAGCGTCAGTGTGCGGATGTATGAGAGCGTCAGTGTGCGGATGTATGAGAGCGTCAGTGTGCGGATATATGAGAGCGTCAGTGTGCGGATATATGAGAGCGTCAGTGTGCGGATATATGAGAGCGTCTGTTTGCGAATGTATGAGAGCGTCAGTGTGCGGATGTATGAGAGCGTCAGCGTGCGGATGTATGAGAGCATCAGCGTGCGGATATATGAGAGCGTCAGTGTGCGGACGTATGAGTGCGTCAGTGTATGGATGTACTGTATGAGTGCGTCAGTGTGCGGACGTATGAGAGCGTCAGTGTATGGATGTATGAGTGCGTCAGTGTGCGGATGTATGAGTGCGTCAGCGTGCGGATGTATGAATGTAAGAGCGTCAGTGTGCGGATGTATGAGACGTATGAGTGCGTCAGTGTGCGGACGTATGAGTGCATCAGCGTGCGGACGTATGAGTGCGTCAGCGTGCGGACGTATGAGTGCGCCAGCGTGCGGACGTGCGAGAGCGTCGGCGTGCGGACGTGCAAGAGCGTCAGCGTGCGGATGTGCGAGAGCGTCAGCGTGCGCACTTGCGATTGCGTCAGCGTGCGCACGTACGAGTGCGTCAGCGTGCGCACGTACGAGTGCGTCAGCGTGCGCACGTACGAGTGGGTCAGCGTGCGCACGTACGAGAGAGGCAGTGTAGGGATGTACAGCAGCGCTGTAACTACGTGTGTGCCGTTGGTAGTAGTGCCGCTGCAGCAGTCCCCTCTCCTTCTGCATTGGCTGCCCGGCGCTGCTGTGAATGCTGGGATGCGCTTCCCTCATCCCATCATTCACAGCGGCGGCCAGCCAATACAGAAGGAGAGGGGACTGCTGCAGTATCGCCACCACCAATTACATAGCGCTGCTGTGGCTCCAGTCCCTCTCCCTCCTCCTCCTTCTTCCCTGCAGCTACCCGGGATCTGCCAGCACGAGGAGCCTGACTGCCAGCGGGGAGAGATGGCAAGTCCCTCTTCCTCTCCCTCTCTCTCTCCCTCTCTCTCTCTCTTCCCCCCCCCCCCCCCTCTCTCCCTCTCCTAGAGGATGCTGAGGACTCCAAAAGGACCATGGGGCACAGACTGGATCCGCAGGAGACATGGGCATTTTAAGACTTTAAATGGGTGTGAACTGGCTCCTCCCTCTATGCCTCTCCTCCAGACCTCAGTTAGATTCTGTGCCCAGAGATACTGGACACACACTAGGTGAGCTCTACAGAGTTTCTCTAGAAAAGACTTTTGTTAGATTTATTATTTTCAGGGAGCACTGCTGGCAACAGGCTCCCTGCTTCGTGGGACTGAGGGGAGAGAAGCAGACCTACTTCTGTGAGCTCAAAGGCTCTGCTTCTTAGGCTACTGGACACCCATTAGCTCCAGAGGCTCTGATCACTTGGTATAGTCTAGCTGTTCATTCCTGGAGCCACGTCGCCCCCCCCCCCCCCCCCCCCTCACAGAGCCTGAAGAGAGAAGCCGAGTGAGTAACAGAAGCAAAGAAGACTTCAGTGAAGGCGGCAGAAGACTTCAGCTCTTCAGATGTACCGCGCAGCGGTCGCGCTGCGCGCCATTGCTCCCACACACAAGCGGCACTACATGGGTGCAGGGCGCAGGGGGGGGGGGGGGGGCGCCCTGGGCAGCAATTAGACCTCTTTTCTCTTACGTCCTAGAGGATGCTGGGGACTCCAAAAGGACCATGGGGTATAGACGGGATCCGCAGGAGCTTGGGCACACTGAAAAGACTTAAACTGGGTGTGAACTGGCTCCTCCCTCTATGCCCCTCCTACAGACCTCAGTTAGACTTTGTGCCCAGGACTGACTGGACACTCACTAGGGGAGCTCTCCTGAGTTTCTCTAGAAAATACTTTTGTTAGGTTTTTTATTTTCAGGGATACCTGCTGGCTACAGGCTCCCTGCAGCGAGGGACTGAGGGGAGAGAAGTCAGACCTACTTCTACTTAGTTAAGGGCTCTGCTTCTTAGGCTACTGGACACCATTAGCTCTAGAGGGTCTGATCACTTGGTGCGCCTAGCTGCTTGTTCCCGGAGCCGCGCCGTCACCCCCCTCACAGAAGCCAGAAGAAAGAAGTCGGGTGAGTATGAGAAGAACAGAAGACTTCAGAACGGTAGAAGACTTCAGTAACCACGTACAGCGCAGCGGTAACGCTGCGCTCCATACTCCCACACACTATCATCAACAGCACTCACAGGGTGCAGGGCGCTTGGGGGGGGCGCCCTGGGCAGCATGTTACTGAGGTCCAGGAGCCGGCAGAAGCCTTTTCGGTGCCTCTGCACCATTTTTCAGACCCCCGCCGGCATTTTCAAAGTTTCAAATTCGGCGGGCTGAAGCGCGTCGGGAAGGGGCGGAGCTTAGCCCTGCGGCTCACAGCGCCATTTTCTCCTCCACACGCGGCTGAAGGAGACGCTGGCCCGGGACCTCCACAGCTCCTCTCAAAGTAACGGGGAGCTAATCGGGGGAAGGGGGGGGTGCAGTTTGTGATGCATTTTATTATAATTTAAGCAGCGCTGGTCACATATATCCCTTGACGGGATATTTTGGCGCTGGGGTGTGAGCTGGCATACTCCCTCTGTGTCCTCTATCTGGGCTTCATTGTGGGCCTGTCCCCTAGCTGAGACATTCTGTGTGTGTGTCCGTGTGTCGATAATACGTGTCGGTATGTCTGAGGCTGAATGTTATTCACCGGAGGAGGTTGTTGGGGGAGCGGATGTGGGTCTAGATTTGGGCCTGTCGGCGCAGCCGACACCTGATTTACTCCCATTGCTAAGTACAATTAATATGAATGTAGCTTCTTTGTCAAAGAGGTTGGATAAGTATGAGTCACAGACGCAGGTGTGGAAAAAGTCCATGGAGGAGGCTTTGTCTCAGGTGCAGACCCCATCGGGGTCGCAAAAGCGTCCATTTACTCAAGTGGTAGATATGGATATCGACACGGACTCTGATTCCGAGGTCGATTTCACTTAGGCTGCTTTACATCCACGATTAGTTAAGAGTATTCAATACATGATTGTGGCTATAAAAGATGTTTTACGCATTTCTGATGAACCTGCGGTACAGGAAACAAGGATTTGCTTGTTCAAGGGAAAAAAATCTGAGGTGAAGTTTCCTCCCTCTCATGAAATGAATACTCTTTGTGAAAAGGCTTGGGAGTCGCCGGACAAGAGGTGGCAGATTGCCAAGAGGATTTACATGGCGTATCCTTTCCCCTCTGATGACAGGGAAAAATGGGAGTCGTCTCCAAATGTTGACAAAGCTCTATCTCGTTTGTCTAAGAAAGTGGCGCTTCCGTCTCCTGACACGGCAGCTCTCAAGGATCCGGCGGATCGTAAGCTGGAGACGTCTCTGAAGTCCATTTTCGCTAATTCGGGTGCATTGCTCAGACCTTCTGTGGCGTCGGTATGGGTGAGTAGTGCTATTGCTAAATGGGCTGAGAATTTAGCTAAAGATATGGATACCCTTGATAAAGATAATGGCCCTCATTCCGAGTTGTTCGCTTGCAAGCTGCTTTTAGCAGCTTTGCACACGCTAAGCCGCCGCCTACTGGGAGTGAATCTTAGCATATCAAAATTGCGAACGAAAGATTCTCAAAATTGTGAATAGACAGTTCTTAGCAGTTTCTGAGTAGCTCCAGACTTACTCGGCATCTGCGATCAGTTCAGTGCTTGTCGTTCCTGGTTTGACGTCACAAACACACCCAGCGTTCGCCCAGACACTCCTCCGTTTCTCCAGCCACTCCCGCGTTTTTCCCTGAAACGGTAGCGTTTTTTCCCACACACCCATAAAACGGCCTGTTTCCGCCCAGAAACACCCACTTCCTGTCAATCACACTCCGATCACCAGAACGAAGAAAAAACCTTGTAATGCCGTGAGTAAAATACCTAACTGCATAGCAAATTTACTTGGCGCAGTCGCACCGCGGACATTGCGCATGCGCATTAGCGGCTAATCGCTCCGTTGCGAGAAAAAAATAACGAGCGAACAACTCGGAATGGCCACTAATGTTATTTTGACTCTTGGTTATATCAAGGAAGCTGCAAATTATCTGAAGGATGCGGCGAGGGATGTTTGTCTCTTGGGATCAAGAGCCAATGCCAAGTCGATATCGGCCAGGAGGGCGTTGTGGATCCATCAATGGAATGCTGATGCCGACTCCAAGAGAGCTATGGAAGCTTTACCCTTCAAAGGTAATGTCTTGTTTGGGGACAGCTTGGCTGACCTGGTCTCTACCGCGACGGTGGGTAAGTCCTCTTTTCTTCCCTATGTTCCCACACAACAGAAAAAGGCCCCACATCAGCAGATGCAGTCCTTTCGTCCCAATAAATACAGGCGTGGAAAAGGTTTGTCCTTCCTCGCTTCAAAGGGTAGAGGACGGGGAAGGAAGTCGCCTGCCGTGTCAGGCGCCCAGGACCAAAAGTCCTCCCCTGCCTCTACCAAGTCCACCGCATGATGCTGGGGCTTCCCTGAGGGAGTCCGGACTGCGAATCTTCAGTCAGGTCTGGATTCAATCAGACCTGGATCCTTGGGTCCTAGGGATTGTGTCTCAGGGATACAAGCTGGAGTTTCGGGAGATGCGCCCTCACCGGTTTTTCATTTCGGCCTTACCAGTGTCTCTTCCGGACAGGGAGGTGGTGCTGGCAGCGATACAAAAATTGTGTCAACAGAGGGTCATTGTTCCCGTTCCCCCATCCCAACCGGGGGAGGGGTTCTACTCGAGCCTCTTTGTTGTGCCGAAACCGGACGGTTCGGTCAGACCGATTCTGAATCTAAAATCCCTCAATCCATACTTGAAAGTTTTCAAGTTCAAGATGGAATCTCTTCGATCTAGGATTTCCAGCCTAGAAGGGGGGTATTTTATGGCGTCAGTCGACATAAAGGATGCCTACTTACACGTCCTGATATATCCTTCGCATCAGGCCTTCCTCAGGTTTGCGATACAGGATTCTCATTACCAATTTCAGACGTTGCCGTTTGGGCTTTCCACGGCCCCGAGGATTTTCACCAAGGTCATGGCAGAAATTATGGCTCTCCTTCGCAAGCAAGGGGTTACAATTATCCCGTACTTGGACTATCTCCTGATAAAGGCGAAGTCCAAGGAACGGATGCTGAGTAGTGTAAATTTGTCACTATCGGTTCTGCGACAGCACGGTTGGGTGCTAAATTTTCTGGGCATGATTCTGGACACGGAGTTACGGAGAGTATTTCTTCCAGAAGAAAAAGCTCTGGAACTGCAGTCGATGGTCAGGGAACTTCTGAGGCCGACGAGTGTGTCAATCCATCACTGTACTCGGGTTCTGGGGAAAATGGTTGCGGCGTACGAAGCCATTCCGTTCGGCAGGTTTCATGCCCGGGTGTTTCAGTGGGACTTGCTGAGCAAATGGTCCGGGTCTCACAAGCACATGCACCAGAAGATAAGTCTATCTCCTAGAGCCAGAATTTCTCTCCTGTGGTGGCTATAAAGTTCTCACCTCCTAGGAGGACGCCAGTTCGGTATCCTGGACTGGGTACTTCTGACAAAAGATGCAAGTCTCCAGGGCTGGGGCGCAGACACCCAAGGAAGAAACTTCCAGGGGAAATGGTCGCTCCAGGAAGCTTATCTCCACATAAATGTTCTCGGGTTAAGAGCCATTTACAACGGCCTGCTACAAGCAAGAAGCCTTCTTCAGGGTCGACCTGTCCTGGTACAGTCAGACAACATCACAGCGGTGGCACATATAAACCGTCAAGGCGGAACAAGGAGCAGAGCGGCAATGGCGGAGGCCACAAGAATCCTTCGCTGGGCGGAACAACACGTGAGCGCCCTGTCAGCAGTCTTCCTTCCGGGAGTGGACAACTGGGAAGCAGATTTCCTCAGCAGACACGATCTCCATCCGGGAGAGTGGGCTCTTCACTGTCACTAGGTCGACCGTCACTAGGTCGACCGGGTTTGAAGGTCAACAGGGTTTGACGGTCGACATGTTCTAGGTCGACATGTTCTAGGTCGACATGTTCTAGGTCGACAGATCAAAAGGTCGACCTAAGTTTTTCATATTTTTTTTTCTCTTTAAACTTTTTCATTCTTGATGACTACGATTGGGAATAGTAACCTGTGCCGAGTGCAGCGAGGCACCTTTCCCAAAGCACGGCGAGTGAAGCGGTGCACTAATTGGGCTTCCCTGTCACTGTACGGAGAAAATAAAACCAAAATAACATGAAAAACCCATGTCGACCTTTTGACCTGTCGACCTAGAACATGTTGACCTAGAAACCCTGTTGCCCTTCAAACCCTGTCGACCTAGTGACTGTCGACCTATAGTGGTTGACCTAAACATTGTCGACCTAGACACTGTCGATCTAATGATCCACACCCTGCTGACACCCACTATCTCCCTCTCACCCCTGCTTCAGTCACCCACTATCTCCCTGTCACCATGCCTCATTCACCCACTCTCTATCACCCTGCCTCAGTCACCAACTCTACCTGTCACCCAGACTCAGTCATCTACTTTGTACTTGTCACCCATGCCTCAGTGACCCACTATATCCCTGTCACCCCTGCCTCAGTCACCCACTATCGCCCTGTCACCCCTGCATCACCAGTCACCCACTATCTCCCGGTCACCCCTGCCTCACCAGTCACCCACTATCTCCCGGTCACCCCTGCCTCACCAGTCACCCACTATTTCCCTGTCATCCCTGCTTCAGTCTCCCACTATTTCCCTGTCACCCCTGCTTCAGTCACCCACTCTCTCCCTGTCACCCCTGCTCCAGTCACCAACTCTACCTGTCACCTCTGCCTCAGTCATCTACTCTCTACTTGTCACCCCTGCCTCAGTCACCCACTATCTCCCTGTCACCCCTGCTTCAGTCACCCACTATCTCCCTGTCACCCCTGCTTCAGTCGGGATACGGTCTGAAGATTGACATTGTCTAGGTTGACAATGTTTAGGTCGACCACTGTAGGTCGACAGGGTTTGAAGGTCGACTGGGTTTCTAGGTCGACATGTTCTAGGTCGACAGATCAAAAGGTCGACCTGAGGTTTTCACTTCTAATTCTTTTTTTCTCTTTTTTTTTTCTTTTGGAACTTTTTCATTCTTGACGATCCACACGGACTACGATTGAGAATAGTAACCTGTGCCGAGCGCAGCGAGGCACCTTGCCCGACACATGGTGAGTGAAGTGGTACATTAATTGGGCTTCCCGGTCACTGTACGGAGAAAACGACACAAAAAAAACATGAAAAACACATGTCGATCTTTTCACATGTCGACCTAGAACATGTCGACCTAGAAACCCTGTTGACCTTCAAACCCTGTCGACCTAGTGACTGTCGACCTAAACATTGTCGACCTAATGATCCACACACCTGCTGACACCCACTATCTCCCTCTCACCCCTGCTTCAGTCACTCACTATCTCCCTGTCACCCTGCCTCAGTCACCAACTCTACCTGTCACCCTGCCTCAGTCATCTACTCTCTACTTGTCACCCATGCCTCAGTCACCCACTATGTTCATGTCACCCCTTGCCTCCGTCACCCACTATGTTCCTGTCACTCCTGCCTCACCAGTCACCCATTATCTCCCTGTCACCCTTACTTTGGTTGCACACTATCTACCTGTCATTCCTGTCTTACTCCCCCACTATTTCCCTGTCACCCCTACTTCAGTCACCCACTATCTCCCTGTCACCCCTGCTTCAGTCACCCACTATCTCCCTGTCACCTCTGCTTCAGTCACCCACTATCTCCCTGTCACCCCTGCTTTAGTCATCCACTATCTCTCTGTCACCCCTGATTTAGTCACCCACTATCTCCCTGTCACCCCTGCTTCAGTCACCCACTATCTCCCTGTCACCCCTGCTTCAGTCACCCACTATCTCCCTGTCACCCCTGCTTCAGTCACCCACTATCTCTCTGTCACCCCTGCTTCAGTCACCCACCATCTCCCTGTCACCCCTGCTTCAGTCACCCACTATTTCCCTGTCACCCCTGCTTCAGTCACCCACTATCTCTGTCACCCTTCCTCAGTCACCAATGCTACCTGTCACCCTGCCTCAGTCATCTACTCTCTACTTGTCACCCATGCCTCAGTCACCCACTATGTCCATGTCACCCCCTCCTCAGTCACCCACTATCTCCCTGTCACTCCTGCCTCACCAGTCACCCTCTATCTCCCTGTCACCCCTACTTCGGTCGCCCACTATCTACCTGTCACCCCTGCCTCAGTCACCCACTTACAGTTTTTTTTGTGGCGCATGCTCTCCCTATTTTTAATAAGGTAGAGGGGCCCAATGCATATTGTTGCACCTGGGCCCACCATTCTCTAATTCCGCCACTGCCTTTGTCTGTCTCTGTCTCTCTCGCTGCCCCTGGTACCTCTGTCTCTCTCACTCCCCCTGGTATCTGTCTCTCTCGCTGCCCCCGGTATCTCTGTCTCTCTCTCTCTTGCTGCCCCTGATCTCTCTCTCTCTCTCTCGCTGCCCCTGGTCTCTCTCTCGCTGCCCCTGGTCTCTCTCTCTCTCGCTGCCCCTGGTCTGTCATATTCTCTCTCTCACTGCCCCTGGTCTGTCTCTCTTACTGCACCTTGTCTCTGTGTGTGTGTGTGTGTGTCTCTCTCTCTCTATGTCCCTGGTCTTTCTGTCTCCTCTCTCTCTCTCTTCCCCCATGTCTCCCAGTATCTCTCTGGCCCTGGTCTCTCTCTGTCTCCCCGTCTCTCTGTCTCCTATGTCTCCCAGTCTGTCTGGCCCTAGTCTGTCTCCCTCTCTCTCTCTACCTCTAGTCTGTCTCTGTCTCCTCCACCTCTCTCTCTCTCCCATGTCTTCCAGTGGCCTTCTCTCTGGCCCTCTTTCTGTACATGATCTCACTGTCTCTGCCCCATGTTTCCCTCTCGCTGTCTGGCCCAGGGCTCTGCCTCTCATGTCTCCTCTCACTGCCCCTGGTCTCTCTCTCTCTGCTCCTGGTCTGTCTCTTGCTGCCCCTGGTGTCTCTCTCTGTCTCTCTCTCTGTAACGGCCCCTGGTCTCTCTCTGTTTCCCCATCTATCTGTGGCTCTAGTCTCTCTCTCTGCCCCTGGCCTCCGTCTGTCTGTCTCTATTCCCCTGGTCTCTATCTGTCTCCCCCCATGTCTCCCGGTCTCTTTGCCCCTGGTTTCTCTGTCTCCCCATCTCTCTTTTCTCCCATGTCTCCCCATCTCTCTTTTCCCCCATGTCTCCCAGTGTCTCTCTGTCCCTGGTCTCTCTCTCTACTCCATGACTTAATCTGTCTCTGCCCCTGGTCTCTCTCTGCCCCTGGTCTCTCTCTGTCTCTGCCCCTGGTCTCTCTCTGTCTCTGCCCCTGGTCCCTCTTTGTCTCTCTCTTCCCTATATCTCCCTCTCTCTGTCTGGCCCTGGTCTCTGTTTCCCTCTCTCCCATGTGTCCCTCTCACTGCCCTGGTCTCTCTCTCTCTCTCTGCTCATAATCCCTCCCTCTCTCTCTGTCTCCATCTCTCTCTCTCTCTCTCTGTCTCTCTCTCTCTCTCTCTGCCCCTGGTTTCTCATTCTCTTTCCAGTGTCTCCCTCTCTCTCTGCCCCATGTGTCTCTTTCAGTTACTCACCAAAACAGTGATAATGCCCATCCCCAGTTGACCATGACCGTTTTCCGGAAGTGCACAATTTTTTTTTTTTTGGGTGGGGGGCATTCTTCAACTTGCCCTGGGCACCAAAGACCCTAGTTATGCCCTTGTCTTGGCGTATATATATGATGGATGCACATGTCCGATTTCAGAAAGCTACCGAATATCACTTAAACCAGTACACTGTACTGCTGCTGGAAGTCAATCTTCCAGCTTCCGCCCACCTTAGAGGAACCTCCTGGTCCCTCTGCACCCATGGCTTCTCTCCCAATGTGTCCCTGATCTCAGTAATCCGGTAGCCCAGTGGAGCTGGAGACACCCCCCCCCCCCCCCACCCAGCACTCTGCTGCTGTTGAGAAGAGAAGCAGCCACCTGGGAAATGGAAATACACAATGAGCTGCACCCAGTGTATTCCCATCGGCTGTTCCTCTCAGCAGCCATTGGGGAAATGTAAAAGCTGCAGAATGCTCTGCCCCAGGCAATGGGGGTGGTCTCGTTAAAATGAGCGTGGCCTCGCCAGAAAATACTACTTTACACCCCAGTTTTTGGCCCTGCACCAACAGACCTTGCCCACCACAGGGGAAAAAAAAATGTCACCATATTAAGCCCCATACAGTAATGTCCCCTGCACAACATGCCCCACACTGCAATGCCCGTGATACATTATGTCCTACAGTAAAGCTTCTACACGCTGGGTGTCATGCTCGTTACCAGGGGTTTCATGGGCTGGGTGTCGTGCTCATTGCCAGGGGTTTAATGCTCTGGGACAGGTGTCATACTTGTTGCCAGGGGTTTGTAATGCTTGTGGCCAGGGGTAATGCTCGTTGCCAGGGGTGGGTTATCGATAAACATTTTAAAAAAAATCAAATGTTTATTCTTACAGTGAAATTCCATAGACAAAAAACCTTATGGTTTCACATGTCCCATTAAGGCTTCTTACACATGATCTGGCATTTCAGAAACCTCTTGTAATTCTTCAACTCAAACTACAAAAAGCAATGAAATTCAATCATTAAGGCTGACGCCTTAATGGACGTGTTCCTTGCGCAATACAGATATGGTATGCCATCACAGCCTGTGGGTAAGTGCAGATTCAGCACTCTCACAGAGTGAGATTGCTGTCACTCACACAATGGTGGAGCTGCTAATTCACAGATTTGTGTGCTCATTGGAATACACACATGCAGTCTATGCAACTGAAGGTCTGAACAGAAGACAAAGCTGCTCGGATGAGGTAAGAGAGTTGTTGATTGGAGGGAGGAGACAGAGTAGTGTGGATGGGGGAACAGAAGTGTGTGGATAGAGGGAACACTAAGCAGCACTGTTGGGGGGGGGGGCAAAGAAACACGGGATAATTCAGACCGCAGCAGCGTTTGCAGTCTGAATTAGATTGTGGGGTGTGCACGCGCAATGGCCGCACTGCGCATGCGTACCCCGGGAGACCAGAAAGATGCTATCGGCATCTCACTGGCTGCGATCGCCCTGCCTGATTGACAGACAGAGGCGGTTGCGGGGAAGGAGGGGTGCATGCCAACGGCATTAGAACGTCATTGGCGGGGCATTGTCAGCACAACGGAGGGGTTTCCGGACCATTGGGGAGGCGGGCTGCGGCGGTTATACTCCTGCTAAGAGCGCAGGAGCTGTACTGCCAGGGAGCTACTTTTCAGGTACAAAAGCATCGCCGCCGTGTAATGCTTTTATACCTGTGAATGGGGGGGTAGGGCCTGGCATGCGGAGTGGACTATACCTGTGAGTCTCCCCCCACATGTCAGAGTAAATGATCGTAGATGTGCTAAATTTACCACATCTACGATCAACTCTGAATTACCCCCACAGATGGGGGGAGGTAAGACAGAGTGCAACAGATGGGGAAAGACAGAGCTGTGTGGATGGGTGGACAGTGCCATGTGGATGAGGGGGAAAAAGCAGCACAGATGTGGGAGGGGTAAGAGCAGTACAGATGGAAAGAAACGGTGTGGATGAGGAAGGCAGAGCAGCATGGATGAGGGGAATACAGTCCCAACATCAGAGGGGATAAGTATTTTTACCTTCCCTTGGGGGGTGGCAGCTAGGCCTAATCCTTGGATGGGTTGGATAGGGCAAACCCCCCCCCCCCCCCCAATAGTGACCCACGAAACTTACCTTCAGGATGTCGGCTACATGAATAGGGTAAGAGTGGTGTGGATAGGGGGTAGATTAATCAGCAAGTATGGGAAGGGAGACAAAGTGGTGCGGATATGGGCAAAGATGCAGATGGGTTGAAAACACTGGTATGGATGAGTAGAAAACTGGTGCAGATGGGAGAGAAGACAGTGTGCCATGTATTGGAGGAGGCAGAGTGACATTGAAGAGGAAAACACTGAGCAGCATAGAGAGAAGGAAACGGTGGTACAGACAAGGCACAGGTGGGGAAAGACAGATGGTGCAGATAAGTTAGTACAGACTAGCACAGATTGGAGAACACAGCAGTAGGGATTAGGGAAGAAAGGGCAGCATGGAAGTGAATAGTGGATGTAAGTGTAGATGCATAGACCATAGATGGGGTATTATAGTTTTAGCAATTGACCAAGATGTTTGAGGGAGCGAAATGTGTATACTAAATGACAGTGGCGTAAGTTTGTCCCAGTTGCCCAGAGGCAAGATAAGTATTGGTGCCCCCCCCCCCCCTATATTTAGACAAATATATGTATTTATGTACGCGTATATATATATATGCGTGTGTGTGGTGTGTTCTGATTTTTTTTTTAATATACTGTACATATATATATATATGTATATATTTCATTGTCTTTTATTTTAAATCACACATATCTTAGCAGTCATACCCAGGATTAGATCCCTTTACCTGTTACTATGACAGCAGACACTTTACTGATGGATCTATTTGCTCCTGTAGAGGAGGCATGAGAATTCTAACTATATGAAGTTACGTGTAATTGTCAGAGAAGTAACTTCATATAGTTAGAATTCTCATATTTTCTATACAGGAGCAAATAGCTCCATCAGGAAGGTGTCTGCTTCCAGTGTAATAGGTCATGGTTTTTAATCCTGGGTATGACACTTGTAAAATGTGTATATTCAGTATAATAAAGAGGGTGTGACTTGTAAGGTGCAGGGACCAGTGAGGAAGTCGGCTACTGAAGAGATAGCGGCAGCTATCAATTAACTTAATTCAGAGGTGTCACAGAATGTGAGGAGAGGTGCCCCCCTGCAGAGCAGGAGCCCGGCGGCAGATGACTCCATTGACTCCCAGAGTTACGCCTCTGCTAAATGAGATGGGTGTATGGAGTGAGAAGGCTGTTTTAACAAGGTGGGATTGTTGTGGTGACCGAATGGGATGGTTGTGGGCACTGTGTGGGATGAGGGCACCACAAAACTGCTCAGACCTATGTACATACCGCCAAATGTGTATACCAATGAGCAGACAAATCTGTGAATTAGCAGCTCCACCATTGTGTGAGTGACAGCAACCTCACTCTGTGAGAGTGCTGAATCTGCACTTACCCACAGG